>NC_041393.1:575784030-575818354 GCF_002162155.2 Triticum dicoccoides
TTTCGACCATAGGAGGTCCGTTTCATCCGTTTTGTGGTACGCCACACCCCTCCCGATCAACAGGACCCCCGTTTCGACCGTAGGAGGTTCGTTTCCTCCGTTTTGCGGTACGCCACACCCCTCCCGGTCAACAGGACCCACGTTTCGACCGTAGGAGGTCTGTTTCCTCCGTTTTGCGGTATGCCACACCCCTCCCGATCAACAGGACCCCGTTCCGAATGTAGGAGGTCTGTTTCCTCCGATGTGTGGTACGCCAGGCCTAGTTTCCATCGCCTGTTCCGTCCAAGCCAGTTGGCTCCCACGCGTTCTGTTGCCTCCCGATGAACATGACGCATTCCGTTGCCTCCCCATGAACACGACGCATTCCATTGCCTCCCCATGAACACGACGACAACGCTGTTTCTCTGTTCCGACCCAGCCATGTACGTATGCGCGAGTAGTCGTTCGAGACCCTGCCCGTATGTACGTACGTGGCCGTATTTTCTTTCTTTTACCCTCGCTGCTGTACGTACTTGTACATGCTACGTGCGCGCCTCTACATTGATACGTGCGCGCCTCTACTACGACACGTGCATGCCTCTACATCGACCAGTATGTACGTACACTTTCGCGACAAGAATGACAACACTACATACGCTTCGACCAGGTGGGTCCCAACTATCAGGCACTTCCTTGCCTGCGAAGATGCAGCTGGTGGGTCCCAGCAGTCAGGGGGGCGAATCGTTTTGGGTTTTTTTATTTTTTGCCCGGACGCACTTCCTTCCGTGCAAAGATGTAGCTGGTGGGTCCCAGCAGTCAGGGGGGAAACATTTTTTTCGCGAAATACTGGTGGCCCGTCCGGTGGGTCCTTGCTGTCAGGTGCAGGAATAATTATTTTGCGCGTAATAAGGAGGCACTTCCTTGCGGCCGTCGTGGACCCAGCTGTCAGCCTCTCCACGCACAGTACTCTTCCGATGGAAGCCAGTCATTGACCACATTGACCACGCCACGCCGAGAGCACCACGACGGTGGACGACGACGAGGCCTAGGAAGGGGACGACGCGGAGCCGGGGAAGACGCAGCAGTGGATGCCCACGCGAAGAGGAGTACGAGGGTGAGGTTGCCGTCACCGCAGAATAACAGGGGGTGTGGGTGAGTAGAGGGATGGCCTGGCCAGCGGTGGGAGTAGTAGGGGGCGGTGAGGCCTCCGCCGCATCACAGCCGGACATGGGAGGCAGGAGCACGAGGCACGACCAGTGCTGGTTCGGGCGGCTAGAGCAAGAGGACCAGAGGTTGAAGAAGCACTACGGCCGTTGGATGGACATCGTACGATCACTGGAGCTAGAATCGTGCATATTATTGACTAAGTTGACAAAGCCCTCCGTCCCCGTCAAATTATTAGGCCCACAAGTCATCCTGCCACTATACTGGGTCCCAGCTAACAGGCGGAGTATTCATTTTTTGTGCGTAATAAGGAGGCACTTCCTTGCATGCGAAGATATAGCTGGTTTGTCCGAGCTGTCAGCAGCGGTAACGTTTTTTTCACGAAATAAAGAGGCCCTTTCGGTGGGTCCCTGATGTCAGGTGGAGGAATCATTATTTTTTGTGCGTAATAAGGAGGCATTTCCTTGCGTGCGGCCGTGGACCTAGTTGTCGGCCTCTCCACGTACAGTCCACTTCAGATGCATGTCGGTCGTTGACCATGTTGACCAGGCCGCGCCGAGAGCACCAGGGTGCTGGACGACGGCGAGGCCTAGGAAAGGAATGACACGGAGGCAGGGAAGACTCGGCAGTTGTTTCCCACGCGGAGGCGAGTACGACTATACGAGGGTTTACTGGTTCGTCTGCCATCGCCGGACAATAACATCAGGTGTGGGTGAGTAGAGGGATGGCTAGGCCAGCGATGGGAGTACGATGGGGCGGTGAGGCATGTGCGGCAGTAGAGCCGGCCGCGGGGAGGAGGGAGTAGGCAGTCCCGCCGGCGCTTGTTTGAGCGGTTGGAGCAGGAAGAGCAGAGATTGATGAAGCACGACGGTCGTTGGATGGCAATCCAACAGTCACTGCTTGTGTGTCAACCTTTTTTTAGGAAAGCCTCAAATCTGTGGAAAACAGCATACAGCCCATCTGCCATTATTTCTAATAATTTACAACCCATTTGCTAATTCTTAAGGTTTTTTTTGAGCTCATATTCTTTTTGTTAGCATTACAGCCCATACTGTGGCCACGGTTAAAAAAATATACAAAATTTTTCATATTTCGGTGCGGTCCGAACTGTTTTTAATCCCGAAATTTCGACTCACATTCAAACTGATTTTAAAAATAAATGTATATCAACATAAAATCCAACAAATTCTCCACGCATAAAAATTAATGTAATTTAAAATCTTGAAATGAAAAAAAAGATATTTAAAACTAATTGCCGGTTTGATGTGTTTTAGAAATGTACAACCCATTTCTCATTACTGATGGGCCATTTTCTCGGCAAGCCGAATGAAACCTTTGCTCGTCTTGAAAGATTTGCAGCCCAACAGGCCTGACAAAGCAACTTACTTGGCAAATCACAAAAAAACTAGGCTGTGGCCGTGGACCCAGCTGTCAGCCTCTCCACGTACAGTACTCTTCCAATGGAAGTCGTTCCTTGACCACGTTGACCATGCTGCGTGGAGAGCAGCACGGCGGTGGACGACGGCGAGGCCTAGGAAGGGGACGACGCAGAGCCGGGGAAGACACGGCAGTGGAAGCCCGTGCGGAGAGGAGTATGAGGGTTCACTGGTTTGGCTGCGGTGTGAGGTTGCTGTCGCCGCAGGGCCTGGCCAGCAGTGGGAATAGTAGGGGGCAGTGAGTCCGCCGTGGCAGCACAGCCGGCCATGGGAGGCAGGAGCATGAGGCACGACCGGCGCTGGTTTGGGCGGCTGGAGCTAGAAGACCAGAGGTTGAAGAAGCACTATGGCCATTGGATGGACATCGTACGGTCACTGGAGCTAGAATCGTTCATATTGACTAAGTTAACAAAGCCCTTCATCCGTGTCAACTTAGTAGGCCCACAAGTCAGCCTCCCACCAAGGTGGGTCCCAGCTAGCAGGGGGAGTACTCATTTTTTTGTGCGTAATAAGGAGGTACTTCTGGTGGGTCCGAGCTGACAGCGAGGGGGCGTATTTTTCGCGAAATACGGTGGCCCGTCAGGTGTGTCCCAGCAGTCAGGGGGCAAATGTTTTTTAGCAAAATACGGTGGCCCGTCCAGTGGGTCCCCGATGTCAGTTGGAGGAATCATTATTTTCCGTGTAATAAGGAGGCACATACTTGCTGCGGCCGTGGACCCAACTGAGACTCTCCACGTACAGTATACTTCCGATGGAAGTCGTTCCTTGACCACGTTGACCTCACCGCGTTCTGTTGCATGCATGCGTCCATGGGCTTGGTGCGTCCCCACTGTCAGCCTCTTCCGATGACTCTCGGTTGTTGACCACGTTGACCACACCATGCCGAGCGCACCCAGACTGGAACGACCCGGAGATGGGGAAGATGGGGCAGTGGAGTCGCAGATGGAGAGGAGTGGGAAACTTCACTGGTTCGGGTGCGCAGCAGCACAGCCGCGGTGCCACCCACAAGAGACAGGAGCAAGAACAGAGGTTGAAGAAGGAGCACGGCTGTTGGATTAACATCCAACGGTCCAGCTGCTAGAATCATTTGTTGATTAAGTTGACAAAGCCGTGCGTACACGTCCGCTTAGCAGGCCCACAAGTCAGTCACCAAATCTGACGGGTCCCAGCTGTCAATGGGATGAATAATTTTTTTCGCAAAACAAGGAGGCACTTCCTTCCGTGCGAAGATACAGCCTTTCCAGCTGTCAGGTGGGGGAAACATTTTTTTCAGCTTAATAAGGAGAAACTTTTCTTGCGTGCGACCATGGACCTCGTGGGTCCCAGCCATCAGGCTCTCCACATACAGTCCTCTTCGGATGACTCTTGTTTGTTGACCACACCGCACCCAACACAGCGAGGCGATGGATGACGGCGAGGCCCCGGACGGGAATGACTTGGAGATGGGAAAACGCGGCAGTGGAGTCGCAGATTGAGAGGAGGAGAAGGGTTATAACTGGTTCTGTTGCAATTCATATCAAACTCAGGTTCATAGGAGACGTTCATATTCATAGCCAACATTCACTATCAACAACTCAAAAGATTCATATATACACAAGCTCAGCATATCTATGCATCCAAATGATTGATAGATCACACGACAATATTCATACATAATTCACAAAAAGATTCAGATATACACATGTTCAGTATGTTTATGCATCCAAATGATTGAGATCACAGCCAATATGATCCATGGAAAAACTTTAATTACCTAGGGTACAGACTGGTAAATGGTGTTCAATCAGAGGTACTTCTTGATAAAATTAGTTCTTGTACGAGTAAACTTTCGAGTACATAAGAGGCAGCACAGAAAATCTGAACTTTGCTTGTAGGTTTATCCTCAAATAGTAGCCTCGTGCCAAGGGAGGTTTGAGCAACTTGGCCACTACTTCCATCCAACTAGTTTACTGGCTCATCTTGGTCCTGTATGTCGCCAAAATTCTACATTGCAGACGAGAAAGGAGGCGGTTGAGAGAATGAACCACCCAAATTTTTGGTGCAGTTCAACTGAAATGGAGCATCCTTGGCGTGCAGACTGATTAAGTGCTAGATGAATATACGCGTCAACCAACTTGTCTGGAATCTTTAGACTCGATGCCATATAGTTCGCTACCACATGTGCCGATAACCAAAAGGCACAAGTTAGGACCAAAGACTGGACTGCATTTTTCTGGGCTATGCACCAAGCAATATTTTTGGCGTTCACTCTCCTAATACTTGGAGTTTGACAATTGGTTGACGCCGGTTGATACTCGAATGAATATAGGCACTTCTTGTCAACATCGATGCTTGCCTGAGTGAACTTTGGAGTACATAGCAGCAGCATAAGTACCTGACCATCTAATCATTTTGTGCAGTTCTACTGAAATCACCCGATGTAATGATTTGCCTGCGAGTTCAGGCTCCAAATTGCTCCTTTATGACATCAGCAAACAGTAGCACAATACCAAATTACCAATACATATGACAGGAACAATAATCAGGATAAAGACCAGTACCAACCTGTGTGAGGTAGCGTAACAATTACTATTTCCTTTGACTGGAAGCCGATATAAGCCAAGCGACTGAGAGCAAAGGAAGAAAGCAAGCGGAGATTAGCAACTAAGAGGAAAGGACGGAAGCTGTCGAGGCAATGAAGCACCCAAAGTTTTTGTGCAGTTCCACCAAAATCGAGCATCCCTGTTGGCACATATATTGGGAAAGTGAGATTATTGTAATAGTGGGACTAGTTGATGAAACATACACTATAAAAATAGGAGCACCCTCATTATCTTAGTGGGTAAAGTTAGCAACATGGTAGTCTTGGTTAAAGAGAGGTATTAGTTTCTTTAATCAGTGCCAATTAGCTCAACTCAACACTCAAAGCATCGCCATTTATCATAGGTTGCAAAACTTAAAAGTGCAAAGATAAAGGAGTTTCTCATGACAGTAGCACGATACAAATAGAGATGACAGCAAACTAATATGGATGAAGGCCTTAGGCCCGTACCAACCTGAGAAAAAAAGCTTATTCATGTAGTCCCATAAGAGATGATAAATCACTCACTGCAATCACACAATAGTATATATTTTTGTGCACTTCAAATGTATGGTTGAAATCACTCTTGTTTACCAGTGTTGAGATTATATCAAAAGATTATCAAGAACTTCCAGCAGAGTTAAAGCACTGGCTGGGATACAGTTCATTGTATTGTCTTGTGTAGTTCCACTAAAATGTATGATTGGCACAATATGATCCCTGTTTGCACAAGTAGGAACAAGGTGAAACCTTCATTAGCTTAGTGAGAACGGATAGGAAGACATTAGCATATCACTCAAACAGTAGCATCAAATTCATGATGGACAATACACAAAACATTTCCTCATTGAACCAACGGCAAAATTGACATGCAAAACAATAACACTATTATGTCATGACACTAATAATATTCCCTCCCTGCTCCACCACATGATTCACCTCCATAGACAAACATTCACATGTACATGATTCAGCATAGGGTCCTACTAAAGATTTGTTTAACTCCAACAGGAAAATTAGGCAGTAATAAATTAGTGGTACTTAAGTACTCCTAATTAATTAAGTGAGACAGCAGAAGTGGAAGGGCTCCCTGGAGGATCGTCTCACTTGTCAGGTAGTCGTTGCCGGAGCCCTTGAATATCCTCGACTGAGGCCTCTGGCTTCAGCAAGATCTCCTTGGCACTGTTTATTCTTCTTCTTGTTCCTCTTCATGCTCTGTTTCTCTTTCTCCTCACCAGTTGGTGAAACCAAGTACATGATTGGCCTTCTAATTCAGAATTGGTTTTGTCAGTGAGGGAGTACAAGTGTACTAGTAAAAAACAACATTATTTTCTCATGGCAGTTGGAAAATAGAGATGAACACATGCATTGAATATCATTCTTACCTAAAGGAAGGTTATGGCGCCAATATGGATGATGAGGATTGGAACACAAATCTCCCTTTGTGTAGTTCCACCAAAATGAACCAACTGTTCCATCTGACATTCCAGTTAAACAGCACAAAAGTCACTTCTTTTAAGAAGAGTTTTGTGCAGTGCACCAAAAGGCACAACAGCAACTAGGTGATTGGATATCCCTGTTTCCACAAAAAGGCACAGAGGAAACAGTCAGAGTCTCAAACAATTACAGGCAAAAACATTTGGCTAAACTTGTTAGAGTCTCAAATAATTATAGGCAAAAGCAGTGGCATGGCTTCATTTTTACCAGGGACATTATATTAAGAACAACTAAGGCTGCGTTCGGTTCACAGGTTTGGTGCAAGATTTTCGTAGGAACACGATTCCGACGGTATTCTTTCCCTTCCAACCGTTCGGAACATGGGAAAGGTGAATAGTGTTTCATAGGAAAGCTGGTCTGGTAGTACTACTTCCATCGGATTAGAAACATCCACGCGCTGCTCATTTTTTGGGCAGAAGCACGAGGCATGCACTCGCTGCCATGCGTTAGAGAGGTTGCTATGTTGTGTTTGCCGGAATAAAAATCAACCTATGTGTGGTACATGAGGTGAGGACAAGAGTAGTCACTATTGAAAGGATTGAGATGGACCTAGAGGGGGGGTGAATAGGTACAATTACAAATTTTAATGGTTACTTGGCAATTTTAGGCAATAATGCGGAATATGAAGATGAGCCTAACAATTGCACGTGAGCACAAAGTACTAACCAAACAACACAAACCCGTAAGTAGGCAGGCACAATATAATGTACGTAAGAGTAACGAGACAAGTAACCACAAGTAGAGAGTTAGGGTTAGGAATAACTGCAACTCCGGGAGACGAGGATGTATGCCGATGTTCACTTCCTTGGAGGGAAGCTAGTCACCGTTAGAGGGGCGGATGTTACCACGAAGGCACACCTACGCCACGAAGCCTCACCCTATTCTCCCTTTGAGACAACACCATGGAGGCGTTTCTCAACCACTAGTGGTAGACCTTGGGGTGGTCTCCAAACCCTCACAAACTTTTCCGAGGGTAATCACAAAATTTGATTCCTCTCCGAATGACTCCTACCGCCTAGGAGTCTCCAACCTCCAAGAGTAACAAGAACGATGGGAAAAAGCTCAAAACTTGCTCATGTCACGAATTCCTTTGGTGCAAAGAAGGGGAAGGAGTGTATCTATCACTTGATTGGAGAACTTCTCTCAAATGCTCCTAGAACACTTGAGAATCTAGGATTTAGTGTAGATGAATGAGAGAGAGAGAGTGAGGAGTGTTCTTGAGAGGCTCAAAGTGAATGGTCAACCTTATCCCGTGGAAGGGAAAGGTATATATATAGGTGGTGGGAAGAAGTGACCGTTTGGGTTACAGGATGGCCGGACGTCCGGAGAACGTCGGACGTCCGGAGGCCCAAATGGGTCCGGACGTCCGACAGCCATCGGACGACCGGCCACTGTGAAAAGTATGACCCACAACTCAGTGCACAGGATACGGACGTCCGAGCGGGGCCGGACATCCGTAAGAACGCTTCTGTTGTGAAAGTGTCGGACGTCCGGAGGGTTCCGGACATCCATAGAAATGTTTCTGTTGTGGAAGTGTCAGACGTCCAGAGGGTTCCGGACATCCGTATAAATGCTTCTGTCGTGGAAGTGTCGGACGTCCGGAAGTGTCCGGACGTCCGGGCAATCAGGAAGGACCGGACGTCCGTAGAACACCGAACGTTCAAAGGCAAGGTATAGAGATAGTATCTTTTGAGCAAGTTTTTCACTAGATCCATCGATCCCCTCTTAATAGTGCGGGATCCCTATACTCAAGAACAAACCATAAATGAGGTCAACATCTTGTATCTCCATTCTTGAGTTATATGCTTTTTGTCCCTAGTCATGATCCATGCACACGGTCTTTGGAACATAATCCTGAGATATACTTGATAAACATGATTAGTCCCGAGCATATGTGTTGTCATCAACATCAAAATATGATTAAGGGCATGATTGCACTTTCAATCTCCCCCTTTTTGGTAGTTGATGACAACTCATATGCATACTCATAATAGTAATCGGAAGTATTTGTTGTGGAGCTCAATAACCATAATAAGAATGAGTAGCGAGCGAGCTCCCCCTCAAAGTGATACCATAGATACTACTAAAACAAAATGATGAGGGCTCCCCCTCAAACTGATGCCTCCAGTATAACATACGATAATCAAGAGTTAAACTTCATATAGATTCCCCAAATCTCAGATTCAACACACTCATAACATAGTTCAACAAACTCATAACATAGGTTCAGTACAGGCTAAAACACAACCATAACAATAGGTTTGATTACATAATGAGCTAGAATAGCATGCATATGGAGCCTAATCCCCCTTTGGCATCAAGTATCCAAAGAAAAGAACTAGGGGGAATGACATAATAGCATTAGAGATCATCCTCATCATCATCATCATCATGAACACCACTGCCACCAGCCTCGTCGAAGAAATCAGCCCACTCAGGACCGGAGGGAAAACCAAAATCAGAAGGGGGGTCTACAGGAAGACGCTCATCGTCACTCACATCATATACACTTGAGTCTCTCAGACGAGCCTTCAGAGCGTTCTTGGAAGTGACCATGCGAGTGACCACATCGTGGTGTTGGGAGCAATGGTAGGTGTACATCTTCATCATGGCTGAATGAGACTTCCTAAGAAAACGAGCAATGCGCCCAAAGGGGGCATCACTGGAAGGAGGATGGGTAGCGTGAGAAGGAAAACTAGCGGCGGTGTGACTAGCTGTAGCGGGAGGAGGAGGAACATGGTCAGCCGCCATGTGAGCTGGAATGACCCATCTCTCATGTATATGAGTGCGTGCAATGGGAAAGGGAGCTTCACTCTCGATAAATGCCTGAATAAAAGGTGCATGAGGAAAAGCCCGCTTGTGCTGGAAGCTAGCAAGGCGGATCTCATGCCATAGAAAGTGTGGAACATTTATCTTCCCTTTAGGAGATGTGAAGAGGCGATGCATGAGATCAATGCAGTAGCTGCTGCAGGAGCCCTTGTCACCCATCTTGGGATAAATGGTGCGGATGACACACTGATAAATGATGTTGAATGGAAAACGCCAAATGGAGACTTGATTTAGACCCTTTTGTTTTTCAATGTTAGACAAAGATGATATGGGTCTAAGGAGATCCGCATAGACCACAATGCCTTTGGGCTTATGGTTGGGGTCATCCTTGTGGATTTTGAACCCAGTGTCGGGAAATCCAAGTGCAATGACAAACTGAGCATAAGATTCTGTGAGTGTAGTGTCGGAGGTCATCCATGTGACAGTGTTATCAGGAGCAAAGTAACATGTGACATAAAACTGATGGATGGCAGCATGGTTAAAATCGTGTTGAAAGGCGAATGGAGCAGCTAGATTTGACGACTCAATGAGCTCAATGGCTCCCGGATATTTCTCCGGATGAGTGCGAATGTGCTCAAGATCAATGCAAACATGAAGTGACAAGCCTTTAGGGATGACAATCGTGGTGAAGATGTCAGCTTGGACATTTGTGCGAAAGCGACTATCCTGAGAATCCCTAACAACAGTAAATTGATCTACATTACGACGCAATTTTAGATATGAAGATTTGGGGACCTCATTGAAACGCTTAACATGACGGCCTAGTGACAGTGGAGGCTCAATTGAGATGTGAAGGGCATCACCGTGGGGTTGCACCGGAGGAGGAGGAGGTTGAAAGGTTGGACGACGAGTGCCTGGCTTGGGTGCAGCGACGTGGACGCCAACCATCGGGGATGGGTCCACCTCTTCAAGCTCATCCTCAAAGTCCGACCCCTCCGAAGAGGAATCATTGGACGAGCTGGGAGGACGAGCGGCACGTTTCCGAGGGCGATCTTCCTCCCGGGAGTCGTCGGAGCCACCACGACGAGACGGACGAGCCGGCCCTCCGGCGAGTTGCTTGCGAGCGGAGTGCTTGGACCGAGGCATCGTGACCTAGGTTAGAAGGAAAGCACATGTCAACACCCCTCCATAGATCAGGGTGAATGCATGAGGAGGGGGGAGGGAAGGTTGTGCCCTACCTTGAAAGGAAGAACACGGAGGAGCCAAGTGGCGTGCTGGAGCAGGGGGTCGACGGACTGGCCGGGGAGAGAAGCTCCAGGCTGAACGGGCTGGACGGGCTGGACGGCGAGCCACAGATCCGCGGCGGAGAGAAACCCCGACGAGGGGCACGGCGGCGGGCGGCTGCGGGGAGTGGTCGCACGGCAGGAGCGGCGGCGGCGGCGGTGGTGAAACTAGTGGATAGGATGTGGTTGGTTGACAAACCCTACGGTGCAGTATATATACTGCCCAGTAAAAACTTACGGACGTCCGGAGCCAACGGACGACCGGAGTCGAATATGCGTCCGGACGTCCGGGAGCGGACGGACGACCGGAGTCTGAACCAACATAAAATAGAGGATGACAAAGATGATTCTACGGACGACCGACGGCTTCGGACGACCAGGAAGATTGTAACAGAAAGTTTATTACGGACGTCCGGAGTCTTACGGACGTCCGGAGCTTCGGCGTCTAGGACAACTTAAGGGAACCAGAGTGAATTTTACGGATGTCCGGAGAGGCCGGACGACCGGTCGATGGTAGTCAGAGAAGAATTTACGGACACCCGGATGTCTACGGACGACCGGTAGTGAGAAACCGCACGGACGTCCGGAACCTACGGACGTCCGACGCCAGAAGTTTTGTTAGGAGGCAAAGGTGCAAGTGCTGATCATGATGAGGAGAAAGCAATTTTCGTTCATAGTAAAAATTTACTAATGTAGTAACTAATACCCTACCTCACTCAATCATAGCCATTTAAGTGGTGGCTACTGCCACAATATGTCTGAGTAGACATGACATGCCACGAAAAGATTTGAACTTTGAGTGCATAGTCACTACTCCATCATGTTAAAGCACCATAGGCCTAGTCCCATGGATACTTTGAGAGTGTTGGTTCTTTTTATGCATTGAGTAGGGCGATAATATTCATGAATTGAATGTCTCCCCCTAAGTATATGCCTACATCATGACAAGACATTAGATTCATGCATGAATGGGTACTAGATTTCACATAATGTTGTCAAGCTCCAAGATACCAAGTTCACGCCTAAGTCAACAGAACCTTGCTTCATCTAAAGGTTTGGTGAAGATATCTGCTAGTTGAAAATCTGTGCCAATGTGAGCAATGTGAATATCACCCTTTTCAACATGATCTCTCAAGAAATGATACGTAATATCAATGTGTTTGGTGCGGAGATGATCTTTGGGGTTCTCAGCAATATTGATGGCGCTTTCATTATCACATAAAAGAGGCACATTTCTATAAGTGATACCGTAATCCTTCAAAGTTTGCCTCATCCATAACAACTGAGTTGCACAACTAGCGGCAGCAATGTATTCAGCTTCTACGGTAGAGAGGGCAATACAATTTTGTTTCTTCGAGGACCAACTCACCAAGGATCGTCCAAGAAACTGACATGCACCTGATGTGGACTTGTGATCCACTTTGTCTCCAGCCCAATCCGCATCTGTGTACCCAATGAGATCAAACTTAGCATCCTTGGGGTACTAGAGGCCCAACTTTGGGGTGTGAACAAGGTATCTAAGAATATGCTTAACCGCCTTATGATGACTTTCCATAGGGAAAGCTTGAAATCTAGCACACATGCATACACTAAACATGATGTCTGGTCTAGATGCACAAAGATAAAGCAATGAACCAATCATAGAGCGGTAAGTAGATGGGTCAAAAGGAGTACCATTGGTGTCTTCAGTGAGAGTAATTTTGGTTGGCATGGGTGTCTTGCATGGACTAGCATCAGACATACCAAACTTTTCTAGAATATCCTTGAGGTACTTTGCTTGAGATAAGAAAATTCCTTCTTGAAATTGTTGAATTTGAAATCCGAGAAAGAACTTCAAATACGTATTGAGTGACATTTCAAAATTCTTGGTCATTGAAGCCGCAAACTTCTTGCACAAATGAATGTTAGGAGAACCAAAAATGATGTCATCTACATAGATTTGGCATAGAATCAAATCACCCTTGTCCCTCTTAGTAAAAAGAGTGGGATCAATCACCCCTCTCACAAAACCATCATCAAGTAAAAACTTCTTCAGATGATCATACCAAGCACGAGGTGCTTGTTTGAGGCCATACAAAGCCTTATGAAGTTTATACACATAGTCTTTGTGAAAGGGATCAACGAACCCGCGTGGTTCTGACACATATACTTTTTCTTGTAGAGGACCGTTAAGGAAAGCACTCTTCACATCCATTTGATGTAATGTAAAACCATTGAAAGCGGCATAAGCAAGTAAGATGCGAATGGATTCAAGATGGGCAACGGGGGCAAAGGTCTCACCAAAGTGCAAACCTTCAACTTGTGAGTACCCTTGTGCCACTAACATTTCCTTGTTGCGGATGATTACACCATTTTCATCTTGCTTGTTCTTGAAAATCCATTTTGTTCCAATGATGTCGTGCTCGGTAGATGGCCTCTTGACTAATGACCACACTTGGTTGCGTTCAAAACTGTTCAACTTTTCTTGCATAGCAACAAGCCAATCGTTGCCCATCAATGCCTCTTGTACCTTGAGTGGCTCAATACTAGACACAAACGAGAAGTGAGCACAAAAGTTTGTCAAATGTTTACGAGTGACTCTACCTTCCGAGATGCCGGTGAGGATTTTGTCAACATCAACACGACCGGCCACTCGAGGCATGATGGTGGTGAGGGTTTCACGAGGTTCAACTTCATGTCCATCATCCACATCTTCAACATATGGATCATTCACATGTGGAGGAAGATCTTCTTGTTCATGTTGCATTTGTTGAGGTTCATCATCAATGATTGGACTTTCTTGTTCTTGCTCTTGATGATGATCTTGTTCTTTATGATTATCATTGAGAGAGACTTGATCATCCTCTTCAACATGGGCTAAGGGTATCGGTTGAACAATAGGAGCTTGTGGTGGTATGGATGTTGAGGTTGTTTGATGATGTGTGAGACCTCCATCTTCTTCTTCATCATCATGAGGTTCTTGTTCCATAAGAAGAAGTGCACCAACACCCATGGTTAGAATGTCTTGAGAAGAATCTTCTTCACCTACATCACTTAGATCAACTTGCTCCCCATGGGAGCCATTAAATTCATCAAACACCACGTCACAAGTTTCTACAACACATCCATTGGATTTGTTGTAGACTCTATAGGCGTGAGAGTTTGATCCATAACCAACAAATATACCCTCAATTGTTTTGGATTGAAATTTTCCTAACCGTTCCCTTTTGTTGAGAATGAAACATTTGCGCCCAAACACACGAAAGTACTTGACATTTGGCTTGTTTCCAGTTAGCAGCTCATATGGAGTCTTTTCCAATATAGTGCGGAGGAAAAGTCGGTTTGATGCATGGCATGCGGTATTGACAGCTTCGGCCCAAAAACTATGCGGTGACTTGTATTCATCCAACATGGACCTTGCCATCTCTACAAGTGTACGGTTCTTCCGTTCGGCTACACCATTTTGCTGAGGAGTGTATGGAGCTGAATATTGATGCTCAATCCCTTCATCACTAAGAAATTCTTCCAAAGTATAGTTCTTGAACTCAGAGCCATTGTCACTTCTTATTGCCCGGATCTCTTTGTCAAACTTGCGTTGGGCTTGCTTGGCAAAATCAATGAAGGTGATCTTTGTTTCGTCCTTGGACTTGAGGAAGAACACCCATGTATATCTTGAGTAATCATCAACAATGATAAGCCCATACTTTTTCCCACCAAGACTATCCCATGAAGGAGGCCCAAAAAGATCCACATGAAGGAGCTCCAGGGGCCTTGAAGTAGATACTATGTTCTTGGGTGGGTGCTTTGATTGATGTTGCTTCCCAGCTATGCATGCACTACACACACGATATTTCTCAAAAGACACATTGGTTAGTCCAAGGATGTGATTCCCCTTTAAGAGATATTGAAGATTTCTCATGCCGACATGGGCTAGCCGGCGATGCCATAGCCACCCCTTGTCAGCCTTGGCCATCAGACAAGTTGCATGGAATGTGCTCTCTTTCGAGAAATCAACCGTGTAAAGGTTGCCATCCAACTCTCCAACAAAAGCCGCTTCGAGAGTATCTCTCTTAAAGACTTTCACATCCGTTAGTCCAAAAAGTGTATCATAACCAACAGAAGCCAATTGGCGAACAGAAAGCAAATGGTATTTAAGGGATTGGACAAGCATAACATTTGCAAGAGACATGTCGTTTGTGATAGCCACCTTTCCCAACCCGAGTACCTGTCCTTTTGAACCTCCACCAAACATAATGCTCATGAATGGTTGAATAGCTTCCATGAAATCGTAGAGCAATTTGCTATCTCCGGTCATATGATTTGTACATCCACTATCAATCACCCATTTCACTCCACCGGAGAAGCTTACCTACACACAATTAGGACTTGGTTAGAGGCACCAATTTTGCAATGGGACCTCTCAAGTTAGTTACAAGGGTCTTAGGGACCCAAATAGCATAGAACCGGAATGCATTTTGAGGACCAACAAATTTTGCAAAAACTTCTCCATCCTTAGTCTTACGAAGTACATAGGAAGGAGGCATGAACTCTTTAGGCTTGTTGAGAGTGGGAATGCCCCTTGTGGCCTTCCCACTCACAACCTTACCTATCTCCTTGTGCCCTTCTCTTACAAATGTTTCATTTAGAGGAGTTGTGCACTTTTGGGAGGGCGTCTTCTTCTTGCTTGTGCTCGGGTCAAACCCAAGTCCCTCTTTGGCAAACACCTCATTGTGTTGGCTCAAAATCTCATCAAGGTTCTTTTGCCCTTGAGCACATGTCATGAGACCTTTCTCAATTTGAGCCTTGAGAAAACGATTTTCCTCAAGAATAGATGCTAGATCACTACTAGAGTTAGTAGCACAAGCATCAACATTTATAATAGGGGAAGAGTAAGCCTTGGCTAAAGTTTCAAGGTAAGTAAGTTTGAGCGTCTCAAAACTCTTTCTAAGAACAGTGAGCTCTCCTTCCTTAGACTTGAGAGACACGGATAGAAGCTCACAATCCTTAGATAGAGAAGCATGGGACTTCACAAGCTTACTTTTATCATTCATTAACTCTTCGCAAGAGTCAATAGCCTTTTTCAAAGAGGCAAGATAATTTGTGTGAACATCAATATTTGCACCAATTTTTAAGCATAGTTCATCATTTCGTGCTTCCTCATATTGGACTTTCCGCTCAAGGATTTCACACTTTTCCTTTTCCTCGGTGACAAGGGTTTCGAGTTCCTTAATGGTGATGGTGTGCTTACTCACCATCTCCATAAGCATACGAAACATAGTGAGTTTCTTTCCTTTGAGGGAGCACATGAACTTATTAAGTTTAGCAGTCATAGGACCATCTAGATCATCATCCTCATAGCTATCCTCCGCATCAAGATACTCATCACTAGAAGTAGAAGGTCTGAAAAGAGGAGGATTTGATCGTGGAGTTACCTTGACCTTGTCAGAAGAGTTTTGGTCCTCTCCTTCTTCAACCATGGCCTTTGCCATTAGGCACTTGTGAGCGTTGCCCTTGTAATCCTTCATGTAGTTGTAGGTGACCACGTCACCACTCTTGTTTACTAACCTCAACGTGTTTTGAGAGTCTTGAGCAACTCCGGCAACACCACTAACATCATCCGGATCAGATTCTTCTTGAGCAACCATTGCCATCCCATCTCTCTTCTTGAGCTTGGAGTTCAAAGGGTTTGGCAACTTCTTCTTGGGAAAGGTCTTGGGAAACCTTGGTTTATCTTCTCTCTTCTCATAAGGGCACTCGTTGGAGAAGTGATTGGTTTCTTCACAGTTGTAGCATTTTCTTACTTTCTTGTTTTGAAATCTTCCCTTGAATTTTCTGGCACTAAACTTCTTGACAAAAAGAGCCATGTCTTCATACAAAGGGCCCTCGTCGGATTCAATCTCATTACCATCTTCATCATCTTCATCTTCTTCTTCTTCTTCACTTTGCTCATCTTCACATACTTGCTTGGCCTTCAATGCAAGATTGATCTTTGATGATGGTGAACCATGCATGGCAAGGTGTTTTGTGGCATTGGCCTTTGACTCTTCAAATAGTTGGAAGGTGGATATGATGTCATCTGTAGTCATTTCCTTGAAGGTATGGTGTTGTCTTATGTCCCACACCATTTGATGATGATATGGAGCAAGAGCATGAAGCAACTTATCCACAAGAAACCTCTTAGTTATATTGAATCCATCTTGTGTCTTGTCACACTCACATGACTCAATATCCGCAGTGAGAGTCATGAGACGCTCAAGGAGTTGATTGGGGGTTTCACCTTTTTCCATACAAAAGTTTTGCAATTGCCCCTTGGCAATTTCATATTGAGCACTCCGGAGGGTAGAAGTACCAGTCCTGGATCGTATAATACTTTCCCATAGTTCCTTGGCACTTCTGATGTGTATGAACGGTCTCCTTTGCTTTTCATCCATACCCCTCCTTATACACATGATTGCCATGTCATTGAGGTTCTTGTCATATATTTCTCTTGGTGTGGGGTTCTTTGGATCAACCACATGGTAGCCATACACTATAATCTCTAGCATCTCATCGTTTCCATGTCGAAGATGATCCTGCATAGCAACTTTCCACAAAGCAAAATCGGAAGTAGCAGAAAGTAAAGGAGGTTTGCCTTGAGGATTATATCTTGGTTTCTCAACCTGAGATCTTGCATAAAGCCAAGGAACACTGGCGTGTTCATTGCTAGGAGGTTGTTGACCAAGTGATGATGTAGGCACGGTTGGCCTCGAACCCACACCACTTGAGTGTGGTGCAAGCACCGCGGACAACATGGCTAATCTCAGTTCGACCAAGGCCTCAAGAGAAGCATCGTGCTCCTCTTTTTGCTTAGCAAGGGCCCGTTCTAGATCCTGAGACGTAAAGGACTTGACTTCAGAGGAAACCTCGTCTTTATCCTTAGGATCTACAACCAGGGGGATCCCATCTGGGTTCATCTCGCTCTAGGGCGGTTAAGCCACAAGAATAGAGCACGAGGCTCTGATACCAATTGAAAGGATCGAGATGGACCTAGAGGGGGGGTGAGGGAGTTCCGGACTAGGGGGTGTCTGGATAGCTGAACTATCATCATCGGCCGGACTCCAAGACTATGAAGATAGAAGATTGAAGACTTCGTCCCATGTCCGGATGGGACTTTCCTTGGCGTGGAAGGCAAGCTTGGCGATACGGATATGTAGATTTCCTACCATTGTAACCGACTCTGTGTAACCCTAGCCCTCTCCGGTGTCTATATAAACTGGATGGCTTTAGTCCATAGGACGAACAACAATCATACCATAGGCTAGCTTCTAGGGTTTAGCATCCTTGATCTCGTGGTAGATCCACTCTTGTAACACACATCATCAATATTAATCAAGCAGGACGTAGGGTTTTACCTCCATCAAGAGGGCCCGAACTTGGGTAAAACATCGTGTCCCTTGTTTCCTGTTACCATCCGCCTAGACGCACAGTTCGGGACCCCCTACCCGAGATCCGCCGGTTTTGACACCGACATTGGTGCTTTCATTGAGAGTTCCTCTGTGTCGTCACCGATAGGCTCGATGGCTTCTTCGACCATCATCAACGACACAGTCCAGGGTGAGACCTTTCTCCCCGGACAGATCTTCGTATTCGGTGGCTTTGCACTGCAAGCCAATTCGCTTGGCCATCTGGAGCAGATCGAAAGCTACGCCCCTGGTCGTCAGGTCAGATTTGGAAGTTTGAACTTCACGGCTGACATCCGCGTGGACTTGATCCTCGATGGATTCGAGCCACAGCCGAGTGTGCCACACTGTCACGACGAGCATGATTTAGCTCTGCAGCTGGACAGTACCCTGGAGGCCGCACTCAAACTCGCTCCGATCTTCAATTCGGAGCCGGCTGCGCAGATCGAGGACGGATGGCTAGACACCGCCTCGGGAGCTGCAACCTCTATGGCGATAGAGCCGAACAATGACCCTGTCCCTCATGAAGCCCGCGACTCCGAGGCGCTGGACTCCTTGCCGGACTCCGAACCTCCTGCGCCCCCTCCGATCGAATCCGATTGGGCGCCGATCATGGAGTTCACCGCAGCGGACATCTTTCAACTCTCACCTTTTGGTGACATCTTGAGTTCGCTAAAGTATCTCTCGTTATCAGGAGAGCCCTGGCCGGACTGCGGTCGGGACGGTTGGGATGCGGACGACGAAGAAATTCAAAGCCCACCCACCACCCACTTGGTAGCCGCTGTCGACGATCTAACAGACATGCTAGACTACGACTCCGAAGACATCGACGGTATGGACGAAGATGCCGGAGACGACCAAGAACCAGCGCCTACTGGGCACTGGAAAGCCACCTCATCATATGACATATACATGGTGGATATCCCAAAGGATGGGAATGGCGAAGAAACAGCGGAGGACGACCCCTCCAAGAAGCAGCCCAAGCGCCGGCGTCAGCGGCGCCGCCCTAAATCCCGCCACAGCAAGAATGAAGACTCCAGCACCGGAGATAATAATACACCGGACAGTGCCGAAGACAACCCACTCTAGCAAGATGCAGCGCAGGAGGACGGAGACGCCAGTCCCCATGAGAGAGCGGCAGAAGAAGAGGTAGAGGATTATATGCCTCCCTCCGGAGATGAGGCAAGCCTCGACGACGATGAATTCGTCGTGCCTGAGGATCCCGTCGAACAAGAGCGTTTCAAACGCAGGCTTATGGCCATGGTGAACAGCCTCAAGAAAAGGCAGCAACAGCTTAGAGCTGATCAAGATCTGCTAGCCGACAGATGGACTGAAGTCCTTGCGGCCGAAGAGCCTGAGCTCGAATGCCCCTCCCAAAGCTACCCTAAACGAAAGCTGCTCCCCCGATTAGAGGAGGAAGCATATGAACCCGCATCACCAGGAGACAATACAGCTGACCGACCACCCTGTGGTCGCGACAGAGAGGCCTCTAGGCCCTTCACTAGACCCGTACCCCGGCATCGCTCAAAAAGCACAAGGCCACAGGGGAACGCTCCGGACTTGTGAGATATATTGGAGGATAAGGCAAGACAATCAAGATCGATCTATGGATCACGTGGGCGCCCCACGGTACGTGACGACAGCCATCGCGCCGGACACAGTAAGTCCGGCCGGGTCGAGCAAAACAGACAAAGTTCTTTTGAGCTCCGTCGTGATATCGCCCAGTACAGAGGCGCCGCACACCCACTATGCTTCACAGATGAAGTAATGGATCATCAAATCCCCGAAGGGTTTAAACCCATGAATATCGAATCTTACAATGGCACAACAGACCCCGCAGTTTGGATCGAAGACTATCTTATTCACATACACATGGCCCGTGGTGACGGTCTTCATGCCATCAAATATCTCCCCCTCAAGCTTAAAGGACCAGCCCGGCATTGGCTTAACAGCTTGCCAGTAGAGTCAATTGGGAGTTGGGAAGACCTGGAAGCCGCATTCCTCGATAACTTCCAAGGCACGTATGTGCGACCACCAGACGTTGATGACCTAAGCCACATAATTCAGCAGCCAGACGAGTCGGCCAGACAATTCTGGACACAGTTCTTAACCAAGAAAAACCAAATCATCGATTATCCGGATGCGGAGGCCCTCGCGGCCTTCAAGCATAACATCCGCGATGAGTGGCTTGCCCGGCACCTGGGACAGGAAAAGCCGAAATCCATGGCAGCCCTCACATCACTCATGACCCGCTTCTGCGCGAGTGAGGATAGCTGGCTAGGACGCAGGAACAACCTCAGCAAAAATTCTGGCAGTCCGGATTTCAAGGACCGAAATGGCAGGTCGCGTCGTAACAAAAATAAGTGCCGCACCAATGGCGACAATAGTGAGGATACGGCTGTCAATGCCAGATTCAGAGGCTCTAAACCCGGTCAGCGGAAAAAGCCATTCAAAAGAACTGCTCCGGGTCCGTCCAATTTGGACCGAATACTCGACCGCTTGTGCCAGATACACGGCACCCCCGAAAAGCCAGCTAACCACAACAATTGGTACTGTTGGGTATTCAAGCAGGCAGGCAAGTTAATTGCCGAAAACAATGACAGGGGGCTTCATAGCGATGACGAGGAAGAGACTCGACCGCCAAACAATAGAGGACAGAAGGGTTTCCCCCCACAGGTGCGGACAGTGAACATGATATACGCAACGCACATACCTAAAAGGGAGCGGAAGCGTGCGCTAAGGGATGTATATGTGATGGAGCCAGTTGCCCCGAAGTTCAATCCATGGTCCTCCTGCCCAATCACTTCTGACCGAAGGACCACCCCACCAGCATCCGCCACGGCGGATTCGCCGCATTGGTCTTAGACCAAATCGTCGATGGATTTCACCTCACCAGAGTCCTGATGGACGGCGGCAGCAGCCTGAACCTGCTTTATCAGGATACAGTGCGCAAAATGGGCATAGACCCCTCAAGGATTAAACCTACCAAGACGACCTTTAAAGGCGTCATACCAGGTGTAGAAGCCAATTTTACAGGCTCAGTTACACTGGAAGTGGTCTTCGGATCCCCGGATAACTTCTGAAGCGAGGAGTTAATCTTCGACATAGTCCCGTTCCGCATCGGCTATCATGCCTTGCTCGGACGTACCACATTTGCAAAGTTCAACGCGGTGCCGCACTATGCATACCTCAAGCTCAAGATTCCAGGCCCTCGAGGAGTCATCACGGTCAACGGAAACACTGAACGTTCTCTCCGAACGGAGGAACATAGAGCGGCTCTCGCGGCAGAAGTACAATGCAGCCTCTTAAGGCAATTCTCGAGTCCGGCCGTTAAGCGGCCGGACATAGCTAAGCGCACCCGGCGTAACCTACAACAAGACCACCTGGCACGTTCCGAGCACGCGTAGCAGTGCGGCCCCAACCCCAGCCCCTGCAAAACATCAAAACAGGGCCTTCGCGTACACCATTACGCTCTGAAGATACCATGTGCATGGGGAGAGGGGCATGACCACGATAAGCCCAGACTGCGGCTCAACCACACCAGGGGCTCTCAAGTGTGTCGTTCTTTTTTTTTCTTTTTACCTTTTATTTTTTACCCACAGGACTCCGTTCGTCAGAGGCCCTGTCCGGCAGCAGACCTGCCGAACTCACGATGCAACAGCCAGGGAAGGATAAAGGCTACAACGAATATACAGGTGGTCTCCATTACGACCATTTTTATACACCAATCCGCAGCCTACCCCTGGAGGGGGACATGTTTAACAGTCCCATCCCTTGCTTATCGCACTATTTGTATCATTCTGCATTCATAGCAGCACTTATTGAATAAAACAATGCAGCACCTTTTTGCTTATAATTGCATTTCTTTTTCATATATATGTTCATTTACGACATGTCGCATCCATACACTTTGGTACGGTTAAAACACACCAGGGGCTTATGTTTCCCGCATCATGGTGTGATAAAGTCCGAACACTTTCACAAGTGGGGCACCCCGAACTTATAGCATTATATGCATCGGCTCCGAATCATGTCTTGGGTCAATAGTTGGGTTTGCCCGGCTCCCATGTTTTGGT
Source organism: Triticum dicoccoides (assembly GCF_002162155.2). Lineage (NCBI taxonomy): Eukaryota > Viridiplantae > Streptophyta > Magnoliopsida > Poales > Poaceae > Triticum > Triticum dicoccoides. Next base: position 575,806,213 of record NC_041393.1, read on the forward strand.
ACCTTATGTTCCGTTGTTTCGGCTAAGGTAGCACTGGGAGAACCACTGCGATTGCGCCCCAGTTGAGCTGGGTTAACGCCTCAGTGGAGAAAGCTAAAACTGACCGTCATGATGAGGCGAGAGCCGGTCGCTGTTCGAGAGGTTTTTGCGAGTCCTTAAAGACTTATGCCGCTTAGAGCGAGGAGCCGGATCTTGTCCGGCCCAGGCGTGGATAGCGCCCCAAATTCGGCCTTCCGAAGACTAGGGGCTTCGCCGAAATTTAAAATTATAGAATTCTATGGCTAAGTGACAGTGTTCAAGCATTATATGTCTGGTTGCCTTGTTCGCTGTGTTGAGCGCCTCCCTAGATGGACCCAAAAATGGGAACAAGAGTGCTCAAGTTTATCCCGAACACCCCAGCACTCGTGGCATGGGGGCTGAAGCCGACGACTTGCCATCTCTCAGATTTAATAAACAGCCGCACAGAAGGTAATATTTTAAATTAACAAGCGTTGCTTAGCGCATATGAACTAAGTTTTCAGCGCACAGGATAACAAAATGCGAGTCTACTAAAAAATTACATCTTTGGAGCACTCCCCCGCAATAGTGCGGGCGCCCTTCAGCACACTCTTATAATACATCTCGGGCGTGCGATGCTCCTTGCCCTCTGGTGGCGGGTCCGTCACAAGCTTCTGGCCATCCCTCTTGCCCCAGTGCACCTTTGCACGGGCAAGGGCCCGACTGGCACCCTCAATACAGGCGGAAGTTATTCGGGAGTCTGGATACTTACGATCTCGCCAGGGGCTTGGCCCTTGGAGGCCAATCCTCGTCGTTGTCACTGGCATTGGCGGAGCAGTCCGGGGGAAGAGTTTTTCCCTTCTTGGACCCTTCGGCATCCCTTGTTGGGGAGGCCTTCCTTTTCTTCCCTCCCCCCGCTGGAGGAGAGGCTTTCTTCTTCTCCTCCTCGCCTTGGTGGGAGGAGTCGGCCTCGGATTCATCATCCGATAGCACCTGAAAACGGGAACTCTTCCGAGTCCCCGTGGCCTTCTTCTTGGCCTTCTTCTCCGGCACCACGTGGGGTGCCGGAGCCAGCAGCCCCGTTAGGTGGGCGTCCGCTGGGTCCTCTAGCAATGGGGCCGGACAGATAGTCCGTTCGGCCTTCGACAGCCAGTCCTGTCAAAGGTAAAGGGAGTTTAGATCCCGCATAGAGTCAAACTATGGAAAACAAGTGGCAAAATCACTTACCTCGTCAGTTGGACGCTGCGAGCGGAATCTGCGATCTTCGCTAGCGGATGCAGGAGCCTCGGCGCCCTTGAACAGGACCTTCCAGACATCTTTGTGCGTAGTGTCGAAGAGCCCGCTCAGAGTCTGGTGTTGCGCCGGATCAAACTCCCAGATGTTGAAGCCCCGTCGCTGGCACGGGAGAATCCGGCGGATGAGCATGACCTGGACTACGTTGACAAGCTTGAGCTTCTTGTCCACCAGCTTCTGGATACAGGTTTGGAGTCAGGTCAGCTCCTTCGAATCCCCCCAGATCCGGCCACTCTCTTTCCAGGAGGTGAGCCGTGTAGGGATGTCGGATCTAAATTCAGGGGCCGCTGCCCAATCAGGGTCACGCGGCTCGGTGATGTAGAACCACCCCGATTGCCACCCCTTGATGGTTTCCACGAAAGTGCCCTCCATCCACGTAACGTGGGACATCCTGCCCACCATGGCGCCTCCGCACTCCGCCTGGCTGCCCTTCACAACCTTCGGCTTGACACTGAAGGTCTTGAGCCACAAGCCGAAGTGGGGCTGGATGCAGAGGAAGGCCTCGCACATGACGATAAATGCCGAGATGTTGAGGATGAAATTCGGGGCCAGATCATGGAAATCTAGGCCGTAGTAGAACATGAGCCCCCGGACAAAGGGATGAAGTGGGAAGCCCAGTCCGCGGAGGAAATGGGGAAGAAATACTACCCTCTCATGGGGCCTGGGGGTGGGGATGAGCTCTCCCTCATCGGGGAGCCGATGCGCGATGTCGCTGGACAAATATCCGGGGTCGCGCAGCTTCTGGATCCGCCCTTCCGTGACGGAGGAGGCCATCCACTTGCCTCCTGCTCCGGACATAGTTGGAGAAGGTTGAGGTGAGAAGTGCGGACTTGGGCGCTGGAGCTCGAGTTCGCGGAGATGGATAAGCCAAGGAGGAAGAAGGCACTGGTAAAAGGGTTGGATCTTTATCCCCTTATATGGGCAGACAAAAACATGTGTCCCCACTGGCCTGGTAAAACTCGCTTATCTCCCAAGCGTCACAATCAATGGCGCGGTTGGGTTACCCACCTCCATATTGATGGGAATCCCGGAATAAGGGGAACATGATCTCTGCTTCGACAAGACGTGCCAAGGAAACCTCTTCGCTAAACGCGCGGAGGTGGAACAATAAAAACAATTCGAGTAAAGGCTTGGTAATGGTGTAACGTCACGCCACAAAATACGTCAGCAGATTGAACTTGTGTAATATTATTCTCTCTACGGTGGTATGTGGAATTTATTTTGTAGAGCCGGACACTATCCTGGTGTTCACAATCTTCTATAAATTATTCGTAGGAAGAACCCGCCTTGCAATGCCGAAGACAACATGCGCGCCGGACTCGTCGTCATTGAAGCCTGGTTCAGGGGCTACTGAGGGAGTTCCGGACTAGGGGTGTCCGGATAGCCGAACTATCATCATCGGCCGGACTCCAAGACTATGAAGATAGAAGATTGAAGACTCCGTCCCGTGTCCGGATGGGACTTTCCTTGGCGTGGAAGGCAAGCTTGGCGATACGGATATGTAGATTTCCTACCATTGTAACCGACTCTGTGTAACCATAGCCCTCTCCGGTGTCTATATAAACTGGATGGCTTTAGTCCATAGGACGAACAACAATCATACCATAGGCTAGCTTCTAGGGTTTAGCCTCCTTGATCTCGTGGTAGATCCACTCTTGTAACACACATCATCAATATTAATCAAGCAGGACATAGGGTTTTACCTCCATCAAGAGGGCCCGAACCTGGGTAAAAGATCGTGTCCCTTGTCTCCTGTTACCATCCGCCTAGACGCACAGTTCGGGACCCCCTACTCGAGATCCGCCGGTTTTGACACCGACAGGGGGTGAATAGGTACAATTACAAATTTTAATGGTTACTTGGCAATTTTAGGCAATAATGCGGAATATGAAGATGAGCCTAACAATTGCACGTGAGCACAAAGTACTAAGCAAACAACACAAAGACGTAAGTAGGCAGGCACAATATAATGTACGTAAGAGTAACGAGACAAGTAACCACAAGTAGAGAGTTAGGGTTAGGAATAACCGCAACTCCGGGAGACGAGGATGTATGCCGATGTTCACTTCCTTGGAGGGAAGCTAGTCACCGTTAGAGGGGCGGATGTTACCATGAAGGCACACCTACGCCACAAAGGCTCACGCTATTCTCCCTTTCAGACAACACCATGGAGGCGTTTCTCAACCACTAGTGGTAGACCTTGGGGTGGTCTCCAAACCCTCACAAACTTTTCCGAGGGTAATCACAAAGTTTGATTCCTCCCCGAATGACTCCTACCGCCTAGGAGTCTCCAACCTCCAAGAGTAACAAGAACGATGGGAAAAAGCTCAAAACTTGCTCAAGTCATGAATTCCTTTGGTGCAAAGAAGGGAAAGGAGTGGATCTATCACTTGATTGGAGAACTTCTCTGAAATGCTCCTAGAACACTTGGGAATCTAGGATTTAGTGTAGATGAATGAGAGAGAGAGAGTGAGGAGTGTTCTTGAGAGGCTCAAAGTGAATGGTCAACCTTATCCCATGGAAGGGAAAGGTATATATATAGGTGGTGGGAAGAAGTGGCCGTTTGGGGTACAGGATGGCCGGACGTCCGGAGAACATCGGACGTCCGGAGGCCCAAATGGGTCCGGACGTCCGACAGCCATCGTACGACCGGCCGCTGTGAAAAGTATGACCCACAACTCAGTGCACAGGATACGGACGTCCGAGCGGGGCCGGACATTCGTAAGAACGCTTCTGTTATGAAAGTGTCGGACGTCCGAAGGGTTCCGGACATCCATAGAAATGTTTCTGTTGTGGAAGTGTCGGACTTCCGGAGGGTTCCGGACATCCGTATAAATGCTTCTGTCGTCGAAGTGTCGGACGTCCGGAAGTGTCCGGACGTCCGGGCAATCAGGAAGGACCGGACGTCCGTAGAACACCAGACGTCCGGAGGCAAGGTATAGAGATAGTAGCTTTTGAGCAAGTTTTTCACTAGATCCATCGATCCCCTCTTAATAGTGCGGGATCCCTATACTCAAGAACAAACCATAAATGAGGTCAACATCTTGTATCTCCATTCTTGAGTTATATGCTTTTTGTCCCTAGTCATGATCCATGCACACGGTCTTTGGAACATAATCCTGGGATATACTTGATAAACATGATTAGTCCCAGGCATATGTGTTGTGATCAACCTCAAAATATGATTAAGGCCATGATTGCACTTTCAACTGTGCAGCTGAATAAACAAATACCATCTCATACTGCCAAGCATGCTACTCTAAAAAACAAATCTGTACATTTCGTAGTCCATCCGAGCACATTCTCTTGAGAGTTTCCTCCGGTACGCTGTTCCATAGTTTTATACCTACATTCCTTTCCTATTCCTCTATTTTCATCAAGACCTATGTTTCCTACCCCTTTATTCTGACCGAAGCCTAAATATTTGGTATAAGGGCATGGGACAGTGGGTGCACCAGTAGTACAGCACCAAGTACGTAAACAGGGGCATAAAGTTTGTTGCCCCGAGAAACAAACATCCAAGAAACATATATGGTTTGGTCCCATTTTTGTTCACTCTAGCCACCTACTCCTATGTGTGGATAGCAAATCTAGTCCTGGTCATACCACTGTGTACAACGTTACCCTATATTTCCCTTTTCGACCAAGAGACTGGTTGGATGACCAGTCTGTACTACTTTCATCCCCTTTCCTTCCTGTTTGTACCAAGTCCGATGTACATACTAAATTCCCCCACCCCCACTTTATTTCAATGACAAGTATTTTCGGACGGAGGGAGTACAAGATTCGACTCCATGAAGTAGCTTTACCTCTAACAATAGAACAAAAAATAATAGGTGACATTGGACCATCCGATCGAGAGGGGCTGAGAGGTAGAAAATGATGCACATGCAGCGACGTAGCAAGCTGGGGAAGTAGAGCTAAGGCGGTTTCGAACGACGATATACCTGAGGGTCATCGGGATGTGGATAGGTGGGCGGCGGGAGGCCGGATCCGCCCACAGGCAACGACGAAGGGATCGGAGGACCTCCCGCGCCAGCGCTCAACCAGAGATAACGGTGCGGCCGGCAGTGGGTGTCCTCCCTCGTTGTCGACGATGGCCTAAATGCTGCCCCTCCTCCCCTTCACCGGTGGAGGGGGATACGTCCAGATGTGTAACCAGCGGTGAGGATAGAAAGCCAGTGTTTTTTGAAGGGAGAAAGACAGTGTTACTACCCCTATCTTGTTTAGATCTGGAGAGGATGAGAGTGTGTGAATAGAGCAGCCCTAGCAAGCAAGCGCGGAGGCTCCGGCCTATATATATATAAGTAGTGGGGTAGTTTTCCTTTTTCACTCCATCAAAACAATCGTTTAAAATTGTGTACTACTACATGCCAGGTCGCGGGTTTTTTAGTTGTTGATTGTTTTTTGAGATAGCTACCCGCTTGTTCCAAGTGGTGTTACGGTGTGCCAGGTTGCACTTTGTATCGTTCAAGTCTGGTACTACAAGTCCCTCCATTAAATGAACAACCACCCCCTCGTAAAAATTGTGAACAAGCCCACGGCTAAAATTAGCGGAAACGTGGGTTGCCCCAACATGCATTATTATTTATATTTTCTACTCCCTCCGTTCCTAAATATAACTCTTTTTTATTAGCCACACCTAAGACAAGAATTTTTTTATTAGCAGTGAACCCCACATGTCATAGACACAAAAATTATGGCAAGATTCCCTTAGGCAAGCCAAAGTGTGTCTAACAATTTGAGAAACTCAGTCTAGGCAAGTGTGGCAAGTTTGGGAAAAATAATGTGGCAACATAAGACAAACATAGTCACAATCCAAACAGCCCCGTGATTTTTTGTTACATGCATGAAAATTTTGTTAGTTAAATTTATAGTCGAAATTTGGCAAGGTGCATCAAATCAACACATCCAAGTTTCAAAAGGAAAGGCACGGCATGCATGCATGCGTTGTACTCCCTCTGTTACCAAATATAAGTCTTTTTAGAGATTGCAACAAGTGACTACTCCCTCCGTTCCTAAATGTAAGTCTTTTTAGGGATTCCACTACAAACTACATACGGATGTATATAGACATATTTTAGAGTGTAGATTCACTCATTTTGTTTCGTACATAGTTCATAGTGAAATCTCAAAAAAGACATATTTTGGAACGGAGGGAGTACATACGAAGCAGAATATGTCTGCTCCTACATACGAAGTAGCCCATTTGAAATGTGTAAAAAGACTTTTATCGAGTGCAGTGCTTTGATATGTCGCGTCAACTCGTACAAGACTGAGAAATTTGATTACTACGACGCCCTCTCCCTCGCGGACTGAGCTCCGGTGCCTTAACTGCACCTGCCTTTGGCTGCATGACAGGTGAGCCAGCCACCTAATGGGCCCACCTGTCATGGACGCAAAGGCAGGAGCAATAAGTAGAAGCTTTCGCTACACGCTATCCCTCCCGCACAAGGTGGACGGACATGCAACAGTGGATTCGATACTGTAGAAGTAGGAGTAACATCATTGTTCGTCTTCTCAAAGAGGCGAAGAGCCAAGCGCAAACCGAACGTGGCAGTTGCGAACGCTCGCGTGGTGCGGTTCCTTGGAGTACTAGCCAGGCTCTTGCATGAGACAAAATTTCTATTGTTTAACAATTAAACTCCATTATCCATTGGTTGATACTCATTCTGCATAGGTCCACGCGCTTAGCACCGTTTCCTCCTAGGGTCACCAATGTTTATTTGCTAATTAATAGCATTCCATGCAATGAACTAGCCATTGCAAGTCATTAAAAGCATGCACACCTCTCATCTCTTATTGGTTGATACGTATGTCAAGAAACAAGAAACAAGGTAGAAGTTAATGCACCGCACCTAAGTGTTTTGGGACTATTTGGTTTTCGTAAGATGACTTACACACCTAGACGGAGGGAGTAGTATAGACCTGTAAACCAGAAAGGAGTATTTGCCTTTATAGAGATTTCAACAAGTGACTAGACTTTGGCTCAAAAAAAACAAGTGACTAGACTACAATGTGTGCAGTACCCCCTCCCTTCCAGTTTATAGGGCCCAAATCTCAAATCTCATGAACCAAGGCATTTTGCGATTGGAGGAATGTATCTCGTACTTTACGAAACTACCCTAATTAAACTCATGCATTAATTACGTAGTTCTCTCGTTTTCCTCTCCGCCTTGGTCGCGGTGCACAATATTGAGAGAGTGCTTGGATACATTTTAGTCTCATGACTAAAAGTAGTGGGACTAAAACTTGTTAGCCTCATCCATGCTTGGATCCAAATACTAAAGAGACTAAAATCAAGTTAATGACATTTCAAAGCATCCAGGCCCGCGTGCCATCCACCAAATCACAGCGAGGTGCTACAGTCGAGACTCACCTGTCACCCCGGTGTGGCCATCATGACCCGTCATATCACAAAACCCACACCTTTACCAGCAGTAGTAAGGTGGCCTCCAAGTTGGACTGGACGAGGCAACCATCATTTCATTGGAATGCTCGTTCAGGCCCTTTCTTCCCTTTCTTGAAGAAAACCTCACTCCAGGCTACCCACTTCTGCCATTTTTCTTCTCTACCGACGAAGGAAAGGTGGGAAAATCAGTTATGCTACTATATTTTCATTCCAATAATCTTCTTTTTGCAAAGCACCGGCCGATTCTCACATCCTATTCTTTTCCCGTTTTCATTGCGATTGTGGTTTCCTTTCGATTGCTTTTTGTTTGTCAGTTCATTGATGGATCCTGGAGCACTAGGCAAAGAGTTGCCGGCGGACAACCCACTGGAGACAGCGATCTCCAGGAAGCGAGCACCGACCAACGAGTTGACCATGTTGGCGGGCCAACCCATGGAGACGAAGAACTCCAAGAAACAAGCGCTGGCCAAAGAGTTGAGGACGTTGGCGGATGAACTCCTCAAAGAAAGTTGGAAGAACAGCAAGGGCCCCACCATGCCTACCCCAGGAACTCTGATTGCCACCTATGTAAGGCTCAAGACCGAGTCCGAGGAGATAGTTGCCGTTGAGAAGTAGTATTCCCCTGGCAAGGTGATGGCCCCCATCGAGGACGAGGAGATGGCCCCAGGAGGGATGAGATCCCCCGGTGAGCTGCACAAGGTAAAAAAATAATGGCTTATTACCATAGTTGTGGTTTTTGATTATTTGCAATGTGCTTTCTTTTTGATTATTTCCAATGTGCTTGCTAATATGTTAGGGTTGTGCAGGTGCCGGTGGTTGTCCTTGATGATTCCGATGTCGTGGCCCGTCCTGTTGGCATCGCCCCGGACATCGAGACATAGCCCTAGAGATCGATTCCGATGTCGTGGTCAGTCCTGTGGACATCGCCCCAGAAATCGATTCCCATGCCGCTGTCTGTGCTGTGGTCATTACCCGAGAGATCGATGACAAGAAATAGTTGGTCGCGCTAATCCTTCAGGGTAGTTTGCATTGCCCTATGTTTAATTACCAGAACGATGCGTGTTATCAAACCATCTTAGGGCTAGTGCGCTGTCTTGTGTGGGCGGATCTTGCTACTTTTGTTTGATAGTGAATCATCCGATGAATCATGCGAACCCTCTCCGAGTTATGGAAACAGATGTATCCTCACCAGCTTTTGATGTAATATATGGCATGCTTAGATGTAAGTTTGAACTATTTATCATATCAGCAGGGTTTGTTTGATGATTCTTGGTGTTAGTAGGATAGCTGCTGTGCGAGCTATAGTACTTGCAAAACACTCACCGAAGAGAAACGTTGGGGCTGATGAGCTCGTGGTACGCTTATACTTATCCCTCGTCGGTCGCCAATAGCCCTAGCTCCTAAAATTGTAGGCTTAGCGATCGACCAGACAATAGTCGACATACATTCAGGCTTCATTTGGTTCATAGGGTAGGAAAATCGTAGCAAAAGTATAGAGAACGTGCGACACAAAATCATAGCAGTGCAGAGACGTACTCCCTCCGTTCCAAAATAGATGACCTAGGCGGGCTAGTTTGGCCTAGTGGGTTTCAGTGATATGACGTGGTACAGTGCCGTCCAGTCTTCGCGTGTGGTAGCAGTATTGTGGGTATAGTAAGTTTTCTTGAAGAAGTGGAATTCAACGAAGTCATGATGGTTCCTTCGTCCGAACAACTTACAGTGGGAAAGGTTGGGCCTGCGATACGACCGGGGTAGACCAGGATAATTTTGTGCATGGCAGGTGGACCAGGATGGTCGACGTCCCACATGTATTCTTTCTGATATCTAGGAGCAAGGAAACCGCGTGGTATAGTATCACTGCTGATTGGTTCACAAAAAATAGTATCACTGCCAATTTATAATTATTTTTTATTTCTGATGAATGCTAGCATTTCAACTCTTACGACGAAGGGTGCCAAACACGGCATGTGCTAGATGTCCCACACGTCAGCGAAATGAGTGGGACATGAACAGTGTGGTAGACCCAGCGTAAAAAACAGCATGGTAGAGCGTCTCCACTTCTTCCACTTCTGGGTCGGAGACCACACGTAGTAGTACTTAGTGGTATGAACGATACAAAGTGTGACCTGGAGAGAAAGACACGTCTAGTTGGAAGGTCTCGAGGCATACACGTAAACAAATATAAAAGTTAATATGTGCCTCCAACTAATATAGTAGTAGTAGAGTACTTAGGCACGTACTCCATAACATCACCGTGCATTGCAGTACAACATTTAGTGGTAGTAAGTAGTAAGAGACAAATGTCGCCCAAGAGTTCCCTTCTCAACCTACTTTTGGGTGTTTGGTAAAGTGTATGGAGGGTGCATGAGTCCACACTAGTTTAGCACAAATACACTAGAAGCATGCATGAAGAGGGGTGTTGAGTTGAGCATGCATGAAGAGGGAACAACTATGCTGAGACGAGAACGCAACCAAACACACCCAGTATGCCATGCATGTTCATACCATTTGTGCCTTTCTACTTCACTTACTGCGCTACATTACTGAGGTTCGTACGTCCACTCCTGGGTACATGTCCGTCTCGTAGTTCCAGTGCCACGTGTTCTTCATATAGATGGAACGATCATTGCATAACATGTGCGCCTTGATGCTAGATGTCTTGCTTGTTGGCAAAAGGATGAACAAATCTCACGTAAAAAAATAGAGTGGAAGAACATAGATTCCGAACGACCGAGAAGGAGCAAGGAACATCATGGTGGAGCGTTTGCACTCATAATATTTAATATTATTCAGCGATATAAAATTAACCAATCATCTCCATAGTGGACTGGAAGAGTACGAAACATGGCAGCCCAGTGTAGTTACATCATACTAGTACATGGCTAACCCACACTATCACCATATTTCTTGGCTTCCGTGCAACAGCTATCTCTAGTAATCCAGCAGCCTGTATCGCTTCTCCCTCCTCGTCTCTATCAAAGTGCGGCGGGCTAGTGTTTCTGCCGTCTATTGAGGTCGGTTAACTATCACATGTTAGCGACATGCCAAGAGCATTCTAAAAAAAATTCCTTTCATGTTCCGTTTTCAAAAAGAAAAAAAGTCCTTTCACGTACGAATTTGCCTGTATGCTTTGAGCAACTTGCATGTCCTATACTGCTCCTGTTTGATACTCTAACTTAGCTAGAGGTTAGACTAACTCATGACTAACCCTTAACTAACTATAGCCAAAGAGGTGTTTGGGTGACAGGGTTAGATTGACAATAAATGCACTTCATGGAGAGAGAAAAGTGATTTTTCAGTGGTCACATTGAGAACTATCTCCAGTTAGCACCTCTTGGGTGGGATAGTTTTTATTGGTGGGTTCGGTGCAACTTCGTCCAACTTAAACCCTCATGCTTGGATACTTTAGGGCTATTTGATCCCCAACTAGCTCAAACTAACTCTAACCCATGGATCCAAATAGGGCCTATGGCCAGTGTCGACGCGGAGCAGTCGCGTGCATCGGGAAGCGGCGCTCTCTCGGCCGTCGCGCCACTTCAAAGCCGGCGCCAGTGAGAGGTCGCCTCCGCTCTGGCCGGGCATTAATGCGGCACTGACGCTCCAGGGCGACGCTGACCGTTTCACGCGGGAAGCACGCGCTGGCAAGGGAGTAGGTTTTGAACCGTTTCATGTGTAGTAGTAATGGTAGTTTGCAAAATTACTCAATTATTGCACTCAGTTTCCTAAGAAATTGTGGTAAAAAACGTTACTCCACAGCCCGCTTCCCTTCTCCTTCCTGCTCGTGATTTACGTGGCCATGTTAACGTGGTTGTGTCAAAAAATGTCACTTCCTGCTCGTGATTAGCATTATATAATTACAAGCAAGATTCTCATGCATTGCACGGAACATCAATATGAATTTTTTTACAAAACACCTGTTGTGATTGACTCATGCAGGAGTAATCCCATGTGTAAAAACTAATGATATCTCGAGAATTTTAACGGAAAACTGGTATCTCGAGAATGTCATCGAAAAAATGAAAGATGAGAGATAAGGCGAGGAGGATTGGAGCGTGGTGGTGACTGGTGGTCGGAATGGGCGGAGGCATGGGGATGGACGGCGCCGGCAGGCGGCAGTGGCCACCATGCATGCTAGATTGTTCCAGAGACTTATTCCTTTTTTAATTGCTGAGCAATGAGGTTGCGGGAGATAATGATGTGGCGAGAGGTGCGGGTATCTTTTGTAAAATTATCATAGTTTGCTTCCTATCCGTCAGATATAGATCATACGGTCTGTATTACAAGATGGCAGGCACACCATCATCGCCAACTTATTTTTTATAAGGGTACAGATGATAAGTTTGTTGACTACTAAAGCAAAGTGGAATCTGTCCATGTTATGCAAGTAAATAAAGGTGATTGTTTATCATACGGGTAAGGTTGGATGAAGGGTGGTAGGAA
>NC_041393.1:575819065-575859860 GCF_002162155.2 Triticum dicoccoides
GTAGCTAGAAGGAGATTGTTAAGTGTGAGTGTGTGTTTTGCCCATCCAGGCGGAAGTTATGTGCACAAAAGAGGAGAACGGTTCGATGTGGCATTAGGATTGAGGGTAATTAACTACGTATGGAGACATAGAGACCTTGAACGTGCATGTGTGAGAGGTATACATGTATATGTGGTGGATGTGTGTGTGTGCGCGCGCGCATGATCGAGATAAAAGAAAGAAGACATAAGTCCTAAGATCAACGACGTGGGAGAGACGGATCAGTATGACAATATGCATGCATGTGAGAATGCAGGGAAGAAGGCCCGACAATTGAGCATGTGTTTTTGTCTCAAGAGATAGTGGCGTGGGCTGGAGCATGCATCTATGGCGAGTAGAGGGGGTGAGGCGCAATGATTGTGCAAAAGAGATCAACCTATAAATGCATATGTATGGATAGACATATATAGTGTGGGTGATAAGAAGCAAGACTCCATGCGAGAAAGAAATGTTGACGGAGAAACTACAGATAGATACAGAGATGGAGATGCTAGATAGAGATACATCCGTTAGTTTGGGTGTCGGAGATGACCGTCGGGTGGTTCAAAGGGTGAAGTTATATATGTGTGTGAGAGGGCACTTGATTGCATGTAGAGAGAAACATATGTAGTATGCGTGATAGGAATCAAGAGTGAGGGCGAGAAAGAAGGTTGATGGAGAAACAGATAAATAGAAAGATAAAGATGCTAGCTAGTGTGCGTGAGAGATAGGAGTCGAGTGGATCAGAAGGCTGGGTTATGTGTGTGGGTGTGAGAGAGATAGAGAGAGGGTGCATGTGAGTCACATACGGACAGATATCAGAGATAAATGAGATCCAGAGAGACAGAGTTTTGTGTCTGCGAGAGAGAAAGATATTTCACAACAAGAGTGATAGATAGAGAGACATATGAGGGAACACAAGATATCTCTAGGGAGAGAGGGTGTGTTTGAGCGACATACAAGAGAACAATGGAGAAATATGAGACCCTGGGAGACAGAGTTTGTGATTGTGTGTGAGAAAGAGATATTGAAGAGGAAGAGTCGTAGGTTCTCATATCTAAGGAGCGAAAGACATCTCTGTATGAGGGGTGTGCGAGTGGCACACATGGGAATAGTTGAGAGAAATGAGGCCCTGGGAGACAAAGTTTTGTGTTTGTGTTAGAGAAAGAGATTCCACATGGAGAATGATATCTAGAGACACATAGTAGGGAGCGAGATATACTTAGAGAGAGATAGAGTGATGAAGGTCGAGGGAGAGAGTACCCTCAGTGTGTTATGAAGATAAAAGATCATTGTCGACATACAGGTAGCACGAGAGATGCCTAAGAGACGATGAACACGTATAGGTCCGTAGAGATAGTCCTATATAAGCATGAGTGATAGCTATATGAGACGAATATCTGGATTAAAGGGGATTCAAATATTTAAACTGGAGATCACGATATCGATAATATCATAATGCAAATTGGTGTATCAAACATGCATATTCATTTGAATTTGGGCACACATGTAATATTATATAGTTTATCAATATTGGTGATCCATAGATTCTTCAATTACAAACAATGCATGGTTTATATGCAATTAATGTCTAAACGGGATTAACTATATGTTGCGTGTGTGAAACACATTATACGTGTTTGAGAAGTAAAAAAAACCTGCATGAAACACACATTAATTGGAGACAGTTAGCGAGGAATGCATACATTGGATTTCAACATAAAGTGGTTTCAAATATTTGAAAATCCAAATTGATGGATACGACCTTATGAATCTGAGATCATGCCATTTGTAAACCATATTTATGTATAAATGGTGTTGTGCTTTTGAAAGTATATATAAAAAAATGATGTATATAGAATGTAATTCCAATTGAAAATGGATCCCGCCCAAAAAAAATAGTAGAATACAAACGGGATTCGAATTGAGTTGGCACGGTAAACGTGCACTGTGCAAAATTTGAACGAAGCAGAGAAAGTCGCAGTAACCGCCCGAAACCAAAATCTGCGAGATGGAAATCACTACTGCCTATCCCTGGTGCGCAAAGCCTATCTGCTGGATTTCTATAGGTTTTGACAGGAGTAGGTTTGTAATTTCACCCAAACGTGACGTAACCGCCTCTCACCCAGATTCATACATGGTGGGCGCCAAAACACAGTATGCCCTCGGCCGAAATCGACTCCCTCCCCGATTCATATTAATACACAGTGGGCGCCAAAAACAAACTCTCGTCGGCAAATATTCGGTGTATGCGAGATTACCGTCCTATCCCCAACCGACTAATGTTGCTGTGATGTAGTAGAAATTTGAAACAGGGGCTAAGTTTGTAAATTTCCTAGCATTTGAGACAAGCGCGCCCTGAATACATGGTTCCCCCTTCCTCTCTACCTCCCTTTTCCCCATCTGTACTCCGTGGGCGCCAAAACACCCTCTCCACCCCACCCTCCTCCGTCCGCCACCCCATCCACCGCCGTCCTCCTCCACCATGCCGGAGCTGATACCCCGACGCCGCCGTCCATTACAAGCGATCGACCTCTCTCATCCATGCCTTCGGACCGGGATCCTTGCATCCCGTCCTCTCGCTTCATCCCCGCCGTCGTCCACCTTGCCGGCGCGGCTCCTACGACCATCTCGTCCACCGCGCCCCACCGCCACCGTCTACCCTCCTAGATCTGCTTCCACGCCGCCGATAGCCATCGCTACCGTAGAATCGTCAAATTCTCAGCAGATGCGTACACGGCGTCGCACCAGAGGCGGTACTCTCTCATATCTGCTCAACTTATTTATCACAGCAAGAAAATAGATTGCCACTGCTTTACTCTGATTTCATGTCTTGGTTGCGAAGTTGCCTTTTCCGGTTTGCACCTTCAGATCCGCCATGGCACGCTTAACACTATACTCCCAATGCTTATGGTTTTCCCCTTTTATATTCCACACTAGTTAAATCATAGTAGAGTAAATTTCAAAATTGGGTCAGTCGATTTTTCAGAGCTCGCCGGAGTTCGTCGGTGCGATCCAAGGTGCTCGGGTGGTTGTGGGGCCTCGCCGAATGAAGAAAACTCGACACGGGTGGGGGGTGGGGGTGGCGGAGGAACACAGGTGGTGGGGGAGGTGGTCCGGCTGCCCATGCGGTGTTCTGTATGGGAAGAATTAGAGACGAGGGAGAAGAAGGGTTAGGAGACGTACGATCTTCATCCAACCGCCTGAAACGGTCGAGAGACAGCTGGGAGTTGCATTCTTAATGCGCTTTGGTTCATCATGTGTGGGCACTGCGCAACCAACATTTTATTATACAAAATCTGCTTGCTCTTCTTTACCATGTTCGATAGTGCTGGCTTGCACGTGATCAATAGGCTTTCAATTACTAGCGGCAATACAACACCGTATTTTCAATCCAATTCCACTTTCCCGATTTATATATCGTGGTTATGGTGTACCCCTGTTATGTACACTATGATCTGCCTAGTTGTTGTGTGCTCTTGTTATCATGGTTTGGCAATAAACTCTCTATACAGTATATTATGAACCTATCATCTGCCAGCTATCCTTACTTCTGGAGCCTATTTTTTTGTGTACTTGTGCCAGATTATATAAATGCACCCACGATATTACATCACACATGAGCTCTCTCATCAGAATCCAGTGATAGCACATAAGTGTTTATAGGGGCGCCCCTATATTAGAATATCATCTGCATTACAAAGATAATCTCACAACTATTTATGTTTTCATGGTTCTCAAATATTATAAGCAATTACAGTGAATATCAGAATCCGCGCATCAGAAGAATATTGTGGAACACTACAATGACGTACAAAATTGGCACCAAGGCATTGATTGCCATTCTGGAAGCAATGAAACTCGTACGCTCCCCACCTGTTGATTCTTGTTCAGAATATCATCCTAATGACTATTCTAACCTCGAGGAGTCAAAGGCAGATGGCCTGTGCTGTTCACCCATCAAGATGCGTGTTCTAATTTGGCAAGGTTTTATTGATTGCACGTATCTTGCATATGTTGTCTTGCATTTCTTCTACTTTGTTGCACCATCATCTGCTTAGTTTACTCATCATATAACTCGAGATGCCATGCCCATCCATTATCAATACATATTCCATCTGTCGTCATACCATGTTTTTCCATTCAAATGCTGTTCTTGTGCATCAGACATCAAAAAGGAAGAGGGTGATTTCCAAACCTGAAGGAGCACCAGCAAAGTCCTTGAAAAATGTGGTGGTGCTGGAGAAATCAGACAGTGCCCCACTTATATTGGATGTACAACCAATGACACAAAACATAGGACTGACTCCAGTAGACTGTACCCATACTTCACTGGCCACACCACTAGCCCCACCACACAGGACCTCCACTCCAGCAAAATGTATACCGATTTCATTTGCCATAAAACCAGCCGTACCACAGAAAAATCCCACTCCAGCAAAAAGTACCGCAAGTCCACCGGCCGAAGACCTATCCCAACTGTAGAGACGGCAAATTCCTGCAGATTGGAACCCCATTCAATTTATTCCTAGTTTAAAAGACAATGCTTTCAATGTTGTTAGGGACTATGTGCATATATTCCCATCATGGGAAGATTATAGTGAAGACAAACACCATTTTCACATCTTCCTGTCCAACTTACGTGTAAGTGCTATTATTCATGGTTATTATTTTCCTATTTTCTGCTGATCGAACACATCAATGATTTACATTACATTGTTGTAACTAGGTGAGGGTCAATCTGGATAGTCATGACAAGCAAAGCTTGCTTGTGCTTTTCAAGGAAGCATTGCAGCAGTATCGGTGTTACCTGAGGAAATCACACTTTGATGGCAAGTCTATAAACAAATTTCCGGTGAAGTCTCCTATGCTAAATTTAGAAGACATTGAATGGAAAAACCTTGTTATGCACTGATCTCGTTCCCAGGATGAGGTACTGTCTATGAAATCACATGACAATTTGAACTTCTACTTTTCCGCATGTGCCTTACGGATCTTTTTTTGCAGGAAATCAGCTCGAAGAAGAATTCCGGTTTGAAAAGAATGACAGGATATCACAAATATGCTGCCCGCTGCTTTGCTCTTGTTAGTACCTGTTGTCCTGTATCACTGTACTTGCATACATACCTGGTTCATTATGTGAGAGCAGTATGCATGATAGCTTGCTTATTAATTGTTCGCTCCAAATTAGCTGATCTGTATGAATGGTTACATTAGTGTAGAATATATCCAATGCAATGAATTTTTTTAGCTCTGCATTGTTCTTGTAAGTACATGTTGTCCTTTATCAGTGTACTTATATTGACAGGTAGTTGTTCATGTACCACCACTCTGCAGCTTATTTTCCTTTGCCCTCCATTTTCTACACATCAGATCTATATTTACTCTTACCATAAGGTTGGTACTGAAGAAGTCTAACTGTGCATTGCTCTTGGTTGTGCCTTTTGCCTGTATCGCTGCACATACATTTATAGCTACTTGGTTATGTAGCATCACTCTTCATCTTATCTTAAATATTCTCCATTTTTTCGTATATATCACATCTATATTTACTCTTAACAAAATGTAGAATAAAGGCAATGCTTATGAAGAAGATTATGTGCTAAACTTCTTGAATTGCCCCCCCCCCCCATCAGCATGGACAAGGGCTTTATAGAGCCTGTCTTCACTAGTAATGTAAGTTTGTCCTTCTCAAGCCTTCAAACTTTGTTTTGTATATTTGGTTAGGCATGACTGCAACAGTTGTTTATTTTTGGTGTTTGCATCAAATTGCATGTTTAAAGTTTATTATGTAGTTCATAAACAAAAGTTTGTCCTTCTCAATTTAAGTTTTCAGTTGTACAACCAAGTTCCTTCTTCATACCATGTAAATTAAACTATACAGAGCAAGTGATCTTCTTTTGCACTGCATGTATGCTTCTGTTCTTCATCCGTAATCCAGTGGTGTGGTGAACCTACCCACTACATCACAATGTCATATTCTGCAATGTCTTAACTATGAACAATGTCATATCATTCTACTATTATTTAAACCGTCTCTTTATTTGCCAATCTGAAATGGGATAAATTGACAACACACTAACCATTGATACTTATGAGTTCTTGATCTGTAGTCCAGTGGTGTCGTGAAGCTGCCAACTCCTTCACAATGTCATTTCCTGCCATATCTTGAGCTCCACAATACCATATTGTGTTAATGCAATTTTAAACTGTGTCACTTTATTCGTTAGTAAGAAATGTGATGAATTGTCAGCACTGATACTTTTATGTGCAAAACCTGTCATCTGTCTTCTTGTTTATCTTTCAGAGTGAGGAAGATATAAGTGTTGAACAAGCGCAGTCTCATCATCTTGCTCAGCTGCTTGCGCCGCAGCTCCCCAGCAGGGCTAACCTTTCTTGAACTCTATTGAAGTGCTATCAGTTTTGTATATTGTTTTGTCGGTGTGTTTATTTGCACTGGTGGCGATCTTTGATGCCCAGTGTATGGAATCTGTTGTCTGCTTGTGCTTTATTATCATAGTGGCGAACTTTGATGCCTAGTGGATGTAATATGCCGTAATTTCTGTATTGTATAGTCTAGGTTTTTTCTTATTCATGATGCTGCAGTTATTTTACTGTATATATATCCTGTCTTCGCAGTAAACCGGCCAAACCGTAAAATTACGGTACATAATCAGGCCGTCATGCAATCACGATTTACGATCCGCATCATGGGCCCCGTCAAACTAGCCCACTAGTAGATTCGGGCCTTTAATAGGCCGAGTAACCCCCGACCCTCTTTTCGCAAGAAAACTCAATGGGTTTTTAGGAGGCTGAGAAGTAGGCTGGGCATGAAATGTGCCGAATAGCTCACGGGCCGGTGGCAGCCCGAAATGGACCCCGGCCCATGATTGTGCGGATCAATTCACGGGCTTTTAACAGGCCAAAGTTGTCTCGGTCCTTGTTTGGCCCAATCAGATATCGGCTGCGAGTAGGCCGGATGCAAACGGGCCGTAGTTAGGGCCAACTATATGACAGGCTTTTAACAGGCCGAAATTAAAATAGGGCCGAAATTTTAAATGGGCCCTTAACAGGCCGAAACTAATATCAGGCCGAATTACTAAATGGGCCTTTAGCAAGTGGGCCCAAAAGCATAGCGTCCAGTCAACGGGACGAATCTGATATGGGCCATAATTGAGCCCAAAGCCTCTTAAAGGGTCGGACCTGATCTGGGCCGTGATTTGACCCAGAAAGTGGGAGGCTTTTAATGGGTCGGATCTTATATGGCCACTATTAGGCCCGGAACATGGCAGGCCATTAATGGGCCGGATCAATTATGGGCCGGCATTTGGCCCAAAACATGGCAGCCAGTTAATGGGCCGGCCTACTAGGGTCCTCAAAATCTTGTGGGCCTACAGCTGGGCCGGCCCACTAATGTCGGCGAAATCTCATGGGCCTTTAGCTGGGCCAGCCCATTATGATCTGCAAGAATTTTGTGGGCCTTTACCTGGGCCGGCCCATTATGGCACACAAAAATCTTGTGGGCCTTTACGTGGGCTGGCCTATTATGGCCCATGAAATATTGTGGGCCTTTAGCTGGGCCAGCCCATTATAGTACGCAAAATCTCGTGGGCCTTTAACTAGGCCGGCCTATTATAGGCTGCAAAATCTTGTGGGCCTTTAGTTGGGCCGGCCCATTTAAACTTGATTGGTCGTGCCACGTGTCGACGTATCATAGGTGCCTTCTGTCCAATGAGTGGATGACATATGTCCCAATGATGAGCCGACACGTGTTTCCTCCAGCCAATGATGATTTTACACATGGAAAATCCCCATTGGTCGGGGCTATTAACGGGTTATCGGATCCAAAACCCGACCCAATATCTTAATGACGTTCCGTTACGGTGGATGCCACGTGTCGGTCACCCTTGACGAAAGCACTTTTGTGATGCGCGATTTATCGTCATGGAAGTGGACACTTCCGTGATGATAATTTTAGTAATGTCATGGAACACTTCTACGACAGCACAGGTATGACTATCTTGATTCTGTCATAAATTTTTCATGGATGTACATGCATGACAAAAAACGCGACCTACTGTGACAAACACGTATCATCACGGAAGTGTATTTTTTGTAGTGAGGCAGCCCTAGTTGAAACATGAGCTTCTCGAGCATACAAAACAGAATTTCATTTGAAGGTTTGGAGTTTGGCACATAAAAATTTACTTGGAACGGCAGGTAGATACCGCATATAGGAAGGTATGGTGGACTCATATGGAACAACTTTGGGGTTTAAGGAGTTGGGATGCACAAGCAGTATTCTTGCTTAGTACAGGTGAAGGCTAGCAAAAGGTTGGGAAGCGACCAAGTGAGAGAGCGACAACAGTCATGAACATGCATTAAAATTAATTCACACCGAGTACAAGCATGAGTAGGATATAATCTACCATGAACATAAATATCGTGAAGGCTATGTTGATTTGTTTCAACTACATGCGTGAACATGTGCCAAGTCGACTCACTCAATTCATTCAAAAGAGGATACCATCCCATCATACCACATCACGATCATTTTAATAGCATGTTGGCACGCAAGGTAAACCATTATAACTCATAGCTAATCAAGCATGGCACAAGCAACTATAATATCTAAATCTCATTGCAAATATGTTTACTTCATAATAAGCTGAATCAGGAATGATGAACTCATCATATTTACAAAAACAAAAGAGGTCGAGTTCATACCAGCTTTTCTCATCTCAATCAGTCCATCATATATCGTCATTATTGCCATTCACTTGCACGACCGAACGATGTGTATAATAATAATAGTGCATGTGCATTGGACTAAGCTGGAATCTGCAAGCATTCAACTCAAGAGAGAAGACAAAGTAATTTGGGATCTAAGTTAAATAAACAATCATGCATATGAGAGCCGCTAAACATTTTCAATATGGTCTTCTACTCTCGACCCCCAAAGAAAAGAAAATAAAATAAAACTATTTACACGGGAAAGCCCCCAACAAGTAAGAAGAAGAACAAGAAATCTTTTGGGCTTTTCATTTTAATTCTACTACAAGAATGGAAAGTAAACTAACTAATTTTTTTGGTTTTCTTAAGGTTTATCCAACACACAAGAAGAAAGCGAGAAAAAGAAAATTAGACTAGCATGGATAATACAATGAAAGAGTATGAGCACCGACAACTAGAATAGTGTGTGAACATGAATGTAAAGTCGGTGAGAAATACATACTCCCCCAAGCTTAGGCTTTTGGCCTAAGTTGGTCTACTGCCAAGGGTAGCCTGGCTGATATCCATAGTTGTAACTGGGGTCGTACTGAGATGCAGGAGCAAATGCCTCCGGAGCTGTGGCATGTTGGCGAGCCGCCTCCGCTCTCCCCTCATGTTCAGCTGCCTCCTCCCTGTTAACAATATATATTTGTTTTGCCTGGTAATCAAAAAGGAAAGGAGTAGGGAGAGTTACATGGACAGAGCTATGTCTGTCAAAGATTAGTCGATACTGGAGGAATTGTTCATTCCTCAAAACAAAACGATGTTTGACCATCGCGTCATAATCTAAATAAGCAGGAGGCAACGCCATATCCCCCTCTCGTGGGGCTATACCAAGATAATTAGCAACATGGGTCACATAAATACCTCCAAATAAATCTCCAGACATACCATTATTATGCAACCTACATGCAACTATTGCCCCCAAGTTGTAATCTTTATTACCTAACACAGCACTCTTGAGGACACAAAGATCAGGGACACACATGTGACATGCTTCATTTTTACCGTTAAAGCATCTACCAATGAAGAGATCAAAATAATGTATAGCAGGAAAATGAATGCTCCCTATGGTAGCTTGTGCTATATCCCTAGATTCTCCCACAGTAATACTAGCAAGAAAGTCTTTCTATTCAGATTTGTGGGGATCATTAACATTGCCCCACTGCGGGAGTTTGCAAGCAGTTGTAAAATCTTCTAAGTCCATGGTATAAGATTTATCATAAATATCAAACAGGACAGTCTGAGAATTACGTGAAGATTTATATTTGAACCTTCTCACAAATGAATCAGTCAATTGATAGTACTGAGGGCACTTATCTTGTAGGAAGTCCTCAAGATCGGCATTACGCACATATGCATCAAATTCATCCTTAAAGCCTGCATTGACCATAAACTCGTCTGATGGCCACTCACAAGCTCGTACTTCGGCATCCCTTGATGGTTCCTCGTCTTCCTCATGCATAGCACGCCTGGGTCCTTTCTTTATTGAGGAACCACCTTGATACATTCTCCTAGACATATTTCTTTTTCTGAAAAATTTCTGAAATTTTAGTAACTTCAAAATATAAGTGAATAAAACTAAACAAGATTGGTAGAAACTACACCTACAAGTGCCTAGAGCCTATATCATGCATTAGAATTACTTGGGACCTCATAAATTTGACATGCAAGCTTAAGAACAGGGTCACCTATGCAGCAAAAATTTGCAATGAATAAAGCACTAGAACAAAAACTAATTTGACCAATGGAGGAGTCACATACCAAGCAACAATCTCCCAAAGCAGTTTTGACATAGTTTCTTTTAATGGAGCATGGTATAGTTGGTACCCCTCTCCAAGTTTCTTTGGTATTCCACCCTTAAAAGTATAATTAGCAAGCATGGTGGAAATTTCAGTTTCCAGTATCTTTCTTTTATTTGTGATGATATCCTTCATATACTTAGCCTAAGGATTTACCTTAAGCATATCAGTTAAGCGCATATGTAAGAAGATAGGTCTAATCATTTCAGCAAAGCGCTCAAAATCCTCATCATCCTTTGTCTTGGATGGTTTAGGAGTAAAAAGGCATGGATTTCTGAACCCATGGTTCTCTTTCTCTACCGTGCTTCCTAGCAACAAAATCTCTTTTATCATAACGTTGATTCTTTGATTGTGGGTTATCAAGATCAACAGCAGGTTCAATTTCTACCTCATTGTTATTGCTAGGTTGAGCATCAACATGAACATTATCATTAACATTATCACTAGGTTCATGTTCATCACCTGATTGTGTTTCAACATCAGAAATAGAAATATCATTGGGATTCTCAGGTGTGTCTACAACAGGTTCACTAGAAGCATGCAAAGTCCTATCGTTTTTCTTTTTCTTCTTTTTAGAAGAACTAGATGCCTCTAAATTATTTCTCTGAGAATCCTGCTCGATTCTCTTAGGGTGGCCTTTAGGATACAAAGGTTCCTAAGTCATTCTACCGGTTCTACTAGCCACTCTAACAGCAAAGTCATATTTATTATTTAATTCATCGAGCAAATCACTTTGAGCTTTAAGTAATTGCTCAGCTTGAGTGGTAACCATTGAAGCATATTTTCTAATGAGTTTAAGTTCACCTTTAACTCTAGCCATATAATCACTCAAGCGTCCTATCTCGAAAGCATTATTCTTTAATTCTCTACCAACATAAGCATTAAAACTTTCTTGTCTAGCCATAAAGTCATCAAATTCATCTAAGCATGGGCTATGAAATTTAGTAGAGGGAATTTCAACCTTATCATATCTATAGAGGGAATTTACCTTTACTACCTGTGTCGGGTTATCAAGACCATGTGTTTCTTAAATAGGTGGTAAATTCTTAACATCTTCAGCTTTAATACCTTTTTCTTTCATTGATTTCTTTGCCTCTTGCATATCTTCAGGACTAAGAAATAGAACACCCCTCTTCTTCAGAGTAGGTTTGGGGACATCCTCAGGAGTTGGCTCAATTGGTTCAGGAATTGCCTCAGGAATTGGCTCAGGGAGAGTCCAATTATTTTCATTAGTCAACATATTATACAATAGTAATTCAGCTTGGTCGACTGTTCTTTCCCTAAAAACACAACCATCACAACTATCCAAGTAGTCCTTGGAAGCATCGGTTAGTCCACTATAAAAGATATCAAGTATTTTATTTTTCTTAAGAGGATGATCAAGCAAAGAATTAAGTAATCAGAGAAGCCTCCCCCAAGCTTGTGGGAGACACTCTTCTTTGATTTGCACAAAATTATAAATTTCCCGCAAGACAGCTTGTTTCTTATGAGAAGGGAAATATTTAGCAGAGAAGTAATAAATCATATCCTGGGGACTAAGCACACAACCAGGATCTAGAGAATTAAACCAAGTCTTAGCATCACCCTTTAATGAGAACGGAAATATCTTAAGGATATAATAATAGCGAGACTTTTCATCATTAGTAAATAGGGTGGCTATATCATTCAACTTGGTAAGATGTGCCACAACAGTTTCAGATTCAAGGCCATAAAAAGGATCAGATTCAACCAAAGTAATAATCTCAGGATCAACAGAGAATTCATAATCCTTATCAGTAACACAGATAGGTGAAGTAGAAAAAGCAGGGTCGGGTTTCATTCTAGCATTAAGAGATTGCTGCTTCCATTTAGCTAATAACTTCTTAAGATCATATCTATCTTTGCAAGCAAAAATAGCTCTAGCTGCTTCCTCATTCATAACATAACCCTCAGGAACAACAGGTAATTCATAATCAGGGGGAGAACTTTCATCATCCCTATCATCAATAATAGCATCTTCAATAATTTCATTCTCTCTAACCCTAGCAAGTTGTTCATCAAGAAATTCACCTAATGGCAAAGTTGTATCACGCACAGAAGTAGTTTCATCATAAGTATCATGCATAGAAGAAGTGGCATCATCAATAACATGCGACATATCAGAATTCATAGCAGTAGCAGGTTTAGATGTCGCAAGCTTACTAATAATAGAAGGAGAATCTAGTGCAGAGCTAGATGGCAGTTCCTTACCTCCCCTCGTAGTTGAGGGCAAAATCTTGGTTCTTTCGTCTTTCAAGTTCCTCATAGTGATCAACCGATATAAATCCCAAGTGACTCAAAGATGGTTGTCTCCGTGGGCATACAACGCCTGGAAGTGCGCAGGGATTCAAACCTCGCAATATCTCAAATAAATGGAGATTTCAATGCCAAAGATCCAAAAATGGCGGCTTACCATAACACCGTTCTCAAAATGTCGGCTCGGTTTGAAAGGCTCGAGTTGCATCATGTGGCTCGAGAAAGTAATCAAGCAGCAGATGTCCTTGCTCGCATCGGCGCCAAACGCGACCCCGTCCCACCTAACATCTTTTTGGAAAGGCTCTTCAAGCCATCTGTAGTGTGGCAAGGGGAGAGCGGCAAAACCAATCAAGATCCGACTATAACCCCCGAATCCGAACACACCGATATCATTGGGGGATCAGCCACCGAAATTATACCGTCGGCCCATCTCATCATGGAAGTCATTGCCCCATGGACCGAACCCTTCTTGGCCTACCTTAATAGGCAAGAACTCCATGAGGATCAGAATGAGGTGCGCTGCATTGTGCGGCGCTCTAAAGCCTGCAAGGTTCATGAGGGAGAACTCTGCAAGAAAAGCGCTATTGGAGTACTTCAAAGATGTATCTCCGAGGAAGAAGGGTGGCAGCTCTTGGCTGAAATTCATGCCAGTCTCGGTGGTAACCACGCTGCGGCTCAGGCCCTTGTAAGCAAGGCCTTCCATATAGGTTTCTATTAGACGGCGGCTCAAGCAGACGCACAGGACCTTGTCCAACATTGTGTCGGATGCCAGCTTTTCGCCAACCAAAGCCATATGCCGCCCACCGCTCTAAAAACAATCCCCATCACTTGGCCTTTTTGCGGTCTGTGGGCTTGATAAAGTCGGACCCGTTAAAGGAGGAAGCCATAAGAAAAATATCTGTTGGTCATGGTGGATAAATTCACTAAGTGGATAGAGGCCAAACCAGTTAAAACGGCCGAAGCCGGACAAGTGATAGACTTCATATCCGGTGTTGTGCACCGTTATGGTGTTCCACACAGTGATAACCCACAAGTGTAGGGGATCGCAACAGCTTTCGAGGGTAGAGTATTCAACCCAAATTTATTGATTCCACAAGAGGGGAGCCAAAGAATATTCTTAAGTATTAGCAGTGGAGTTGTCAATTCAACCACACCTGGATAACTTAGTATCTGCAGCAAAGTATTTAGTAGCAAAGTAGTATGATAATAATGGTAACCGTGGAAAAAGTAAAGATAATAGTTTTGTAGTAATTGTAACAGTGGTAACGGAAAAGTAAATAAGCGAAGCACAAGATGTGAAAAGCTCGTAGGCATTGGATCAGTGATGGATGATTATGTCAGATGTGATTCCTCGTGTAATAGCTATAACATATGGTGACACAGAACTAGCTCCAGTTCATCAATGTAATATAGGCATGTATTCCGAATATAGTCATACGTGCTTATGGAAAAGAACTTGCATGACATCTTTTGTCCTACCCTCCCATGGAAGCGGGGTCCTAGTGGAAACTAAGGGATATTAAGGCCTCCTTTTAATAGAGAACCGGAACAAAGCATTAGCACATAGTGAATACATGAACTCCTCAAACTACGGTCATCACCGAGAAGTATCCCGATTATTATCACTTCGAGGTTATCGGATCATAACACATAATAGGTGACTATAGACTTGCAAGATAGGATCAAGAACTCACATATATTCATGAAAAAATAATAGGTTCAGATCTGAAATCATGGCACTTGGGCCCTAGTGACAAGCATTAAGCATAGCAAAGTCATAGCAACATCAATCTCAGAACATAGTGGGTACTAGGGATCAAACCCTAACAAAACTAACTTGATTACATGGTAAATCTCATCCAACATATCACATCCAGCAAACCTATGATGGAATTACTCAGGCACGGTGGTGAGCATCATGAAATTGGTGATGGAGGATGGTTGATGATGACGACGACGACGAATCCCCCTCTCTGGAGCCCCGAACGGACTCCAGATCAGCCCTCCCGAGAGAGATTAGGGCTTGGCGGCGGCTCTGTATCGTAAAACACGATGAAACTTTCTCTCTGATTTTTTTCTCCGCGAAACGGAATATATGGAGTTGGAGTTGACGTTAATGGAGCATCAGCGGACCCACGAGACAGGGGGCGTGCCCAGGGGGAAGGCGCGCCCCCACCCTCATAGACATGGTGTGGGCCCCCTGGCCTTGATTCTTTTGCCAGTACTTATTATATTTTCCAAAACTTATCTCCGTGGATTTTCAGGTCATTTCGAGAACTTTTGTTTTCTGCACAATAAACAACATCATGTCAGCTCTGCTGAAAACAACGTCAGTCCGGGTTAGTTTCATTCAAATCACTCAAGTTAGTGTCCAAAACAAGGGCAAAAGTGTTTGGAAAAGTAGATACATTGGAGACGTATCACACAGCATCATCACCGATAACGGCTCCAATTTCACAGCCGATGAGGTGAAAACCTGGTGTGCTAATCTGGGCATTAAGCTCGATTACGCCTCCGTCCATCAACCACAAACCAACGGTCAAGTCGAACGAGCCAATGGTCTTAATATGAGCAGCATTACACCCAGACTAGTGCGGTCTTTGAAAAAATCAGACAAGCACTGGGTCGAGGAGATCAACTCCGTACTCTGGGGGCTACGGACCACGCCCAATCGCTCTACCAGATATACACCTTTCTTCATGGTGTACGACGAAGAGGCTGTGTGACCCTGCGACATTATTCATGACTCACCTCGAGTGCGCATGTATGAAGAGAGAGTGGCCGAGCTTGATCGGCAGGACAGCTTAGATGCCCTGGAGGAGGAGCGCAGCATCGCAAAAGCCCGTTCCGCATTTTTATCAACAACAGGCCCGCAGATATCAAAGCAGAGAAGTACGGGCCAAGACTTAATAATGTTGGCGAACTCGTTCTACACTTGCCGGAGAAGAAAAATGACAAACTCAAGCCCAAGTGGGAGGGTCCCTTCATCATTGACGAAGTCCTCTCACCCGAGGAGCGTACCGCCTGTGTGATGCATCAAACAATCGCCTAGAGCCGAACCCATGGAACGCGGTCAGACTCCAAAGATTCTATGCCTAGCGCCGGACTCTTTGTTCGTCTCCTTTTTCCATTTTTCTTTCCGTTATTTATTTTCCTCTCTTTTCATCTTTTCTTTTTTAAGCCTTAAAGCTCTCGTGCGGCTAAACCGTACGCCTACGATGCACACATTCTCAAATATGTATGTGAATTATACCTGGGGGCTTCTTGTATAGAAGCTTATTATTATTATTTTCCGAGCATCAAGCTCACGACATATGTGTCTTTTCTGCGTATGTACCTTTCTTCTTCATTATATGCATCGATATGACTTAAGTTTGGGCCAAGCTAGGTTGCCTGGCTCCTGTGCTTATGCCCTACGTTCCCGTTAGTCCGGCAAGGGCATAAAGGGAGCACCTCTGCGATTGTTACTGCCGGGTCATCCGGATGTATACCTCGACTGGGTGAAGCCAAAAGCTAGCATTCTTAAGGAAATATTCGGCCAGCGGACTAAAGATGTTTTTTACTTGTTACACTATGAACCCCAAGATGATACATATGCTGTGATTTTCCAATCGCAGTTCGGACATGCATGTTAACGCATGCTGACCCAGGGAAAGGAACCCTTAACGGAACTATTCTCGCTGGAAGATATTTCTTACGATCAAAATGTAATATAACATAGCTAGCCGGATACTTGTCTGTTCAAGCAACTATGACCCCTACGCCTAGTTTCCACGCATATCTTGGTATACATTACCGAGTGGGTATTCGAAACACTCCGCACCTTCGGGTCCAGAGGTCGAAGCTAAAAGGTCCGCCATGACAATCGTTTTACAATCTGGCTAGGGACAAATTTGTCAGTTGAAGTACATAGTCACTTGGACTCAAAAACTTCTTCCTCTATGCCATCTAACAGGCTATCTAGCCTACAATCCTGTTGGGAATATTTGGCGGCTACTTGTACCTGGTCATATACCAAACTAACGGCAATTTCTTTTCCATCTGACCCTAAAGTTCCGACCCGGGCCATTTGATTCAGATCAAGCTTTGTATACCATGTTTTCACCATGGCCCATGCCTCTCGCGCACCTTCCCGGCAGGCCGATATCTTCCATAACCGGAAGCACCGCCGTGCTCCCTTGAATAGCTGTACAAGCTCCTCCATACTTCCTGGAGGGGAGTCGGATGTCCATAAGACCTTGGAAATAGTTTGCATCGCCTGCGGAGCTCTCTCGTGCATTTGCGACAACTCTTGTAGCAGATCGCCCGAAGATCCGGACATCTCCTCTTCGGGACGGCCGGTCAGCATACCTGCAGACATAACTCTGTCAGTTCCTTTCCTCGCCGAACTACGTGAAGGTAAGTTTGAACACATACTAAATATGCCACCTTGTAGCCTCTGATTTTCCTTCATGAAGTCAGCCAGCTGGGCCCGAACATCTTTTAGTTCCACGCCCAGCTCGGTGTTGGAATCCTGGAGTTTGTTTTTATCCTCCCTAACCCATGTCAGTATACATTCGCCCATGACCAGTTGTCTTTGAGCTTCTGGACCTCCTAACTGTGCGACTTCCGGTTCATCTCCCGGATGATCTGACGACTCTGCCATAAGATACGCACCTGTATTAATAATCCTGGTCTATGATTATGTTTTCTCGCTGGAGGGTATCATTACCAGACACTGCCTTCTTGGATTTCTCTAGTTCGGTGGTAGCAGTGGCCAGCTGGGTCCAACACTTTTCCAGCTCCTGAGACAACAAGTTATTCTTCTCCGTGAGCACCTGGATATACAACGATCCTCAAATCAGTTGCTTCAACTGCTTCAAGTCTCGGGGGCTACTGGTATATAATTATCAGAATTGTACAAGTGTGTACTTACCCGCATATCTTTCAAATATTTGTCAGTGTTTCTGGTAAGCCCATCTTGAGCAGCTCGGATGTATGCATCACCCGAGTTGAAAAGCCTCTTCTGAAAAACCGGGGTCACGAAGAGCGGCCCGCCGGCGCCGATGATTCATTGCGCTTTCCACTTGAAATTTTGTGATGGATACATCATCCGAATCCGGGGTCAGCGATGATGACCACTTCCGTGCCGTCATGGCTCGCCTGGTAGAACACTCCATCCTCGAGCTCCACAAATATATTTGGATCTTCTTTGAATCCGGGGTCAAGGGCCCGGTTGTGGTCCTCTGGCTGTGGTCCGGGGCCGTGGGGCTCCTTGGTGATCTTCCGCCATTCCTGTTACAAATGGATGGATTAACATTTATGGAAAGTAACTCAGGGAGTAAACTGAGTGGAGTAGTGGGATGGGAACTGACCCAGCTAGGAGGGTTGTACATGGAAAATCCATCTCTGCACTTAATGCGGATGATCTCCTGTTTCTCCCCTTTGTATAGATCGGACAGTATTTTGGCCAAAGCGGTCGGGGTATCCGGACCTTTCCGACCGCAGCGGGTGGCGTCATCTTCTCCGTTATAGTGCCACATGGGATGCCCTCCGTATTGGAGTGGCTAGACCCCCCATACTATGGATGTCGCCATAACCTCGACTATTGACAATCCGGACCGGGCGAGCGTGTTTATTTTGCTCATCAATTGACGGACTTCCGTGCTATCTTCCTCCCCGAGGCTCCGGGGGCACGAGCTGTGGCGTTTCTTCAATGAAGCACTTGAAAATTCAGGAAGACCCATTCGGACTGGGTTAGGAAGGGAGACGTCCTCAATATAGAACCATTTGGAAGGACATTCTTCGGATGCCTTCTTTGGCGTGCCAAACAAGTATCTGGTCCCGGCGATGCACCATACCTCGGCGCCGCCCACTTGAAATATTGATCCCTCTTGATTACGAGGGAGGAGGCAAAATAGTTTCTTCCATAATTCAAAATGGGCCTCGCAACCCAGGAATAGCTCACAAAGAGCAACGTAACCCGCAATGTGCAGGATGGAGGCAGGAGTGAAATTGTGCAGTTGGAGGCCATAATACTCCAAAAGCCCTCGGAGGAATGGATGGATTGGAAATCCGACACCTCTCAACAAGTAGGGAACAAGGCATATTCGTTCCCCATGGATGAGTTGGGGAAATTCTCCACCTGTGCCCCATCGTCGAAGGAAGCCAATCCGGCTCGAACAGAGACTAGATCTGCGGGGGGAAGAAACCCATGTGTCTGCAGCTTCACTAGCTGATTGTGGGATATGGAACACTTTTCAAAATCACCTTTTTTGGGGCCGTGAGGGTGGGAGGAAGAGCTGGGAGTGCTAGCCATGTTGGGGTGCTTTCTGCTGGCAAGCTCTGAGGATTCTGCGCTTGGTGTGGACTGGATCTGAAGATCCCCATCTCTTTAAATAGACAACTTTCTTACATGGTTAGGGTGGTATGTGCAAAAATGCCCCGACCTCTCATATTCGCTCGACACATGGAAGGTAAAATCATGAAGGTGCAGAAGCCGATGAGCGCGACAGTAAATGAAAAGCCGGATACTGCTCTTTAAGTCAGGTACTTTGAAGTAATCGAAGAAGGAACCCGCCTTGCAATGCCGAAGACAATCTGCGCATCGGACACCTTGTCATTGAAGCCTGGTTCGGGGGCTACTGAGGGAGTCCTGGATTAAGGGGTCCTCGGACGGCTGGACTATTAACATGGGTCGGACTGTTGGGCTTTGAAGATACAAGATAGAAGACTTCTTCCCGTGTCTGGATGGGATTCTCCTTTGCATGGATGGCAAGCTTGGTGATTCGGATATGTAGATTCCTTTCTCTGTAGCTGACTTTGTACAACCCTAGTCCCCTCCGTGTCTATATAAACTGGAGGGTTTAGTCCGTAGAGACACAATCATAATCACATAGCCTAGACTTCTAGGGTTTAGCCATTACGATCTCATGGAGATCAACTGTTGTAATACTCATATTTATCAAGATCAATCAAGCAGGAACTAGGGTATTACCTCCATAGAGAGGGCCTGAACTTGGGTAAACATCGTGTCCCCTATCTCCTGTTAGCATCAACCTTAGACGCACAGCTCGGGACCCCCTACCCGAGATCTGCCAGTTTTGACAACGACACCGGCACTGCAATCAGGAAGTAAAACATACGAGTCAGCTTCTTTTAGATTGCGTTGGTCATTCTACCTAGTTACCACGAATGTAGGAATACCTGGAACACTGGTGGTTAGAGGACGACAACTAGGAATAGCCATCTCATTTTGTGCAGTTGTACTAAAACAAAGGTGTGTACTTTTGATTGCACAGATAGAAACGATATGGAGACAGACATCCTTCTTTGCGCAAATACGAAATACGGTTATTTAAACAATGACAGATATTTGAAGTGGCGTATGATTAATCGCAACATCTATTGTGTTATAATTGGCACTAGATTGACATTATGAAAGTGCCCTTAAGTAAGTATCATCACATCACATCAACACTGCCACTAGATTAACATGCAAAACAATAGCATTAGTATTACTGTCATGAGAGTAGCACATGGTCAGTAAATGTGCAATCAAATTTGTGAGTTCCATTGGGATGAACCAATGTTAGCGGTGTGAGATTTAAGTGTAACTGCAAAAACAAAGCAAGACGGAAGCACTTCATAAAATGGTGGTGGCATTGCTTCAATTTATCGATGGCACTAGACCATTACTTATAGTGACATTAGGTGCCATTGCTTAACGGTTCATGTGATTTTACATTAACGATAGCGATATGGGCGTAGGGACAGCAGGGGCATAAAGTGGTGAGGTAGATGTGGTTGCCGAGAGCGGCAAACACTCAGGCAGCATGTCTACATTCGTTCCATTTTTTATCTCCTCGGCGACATTTTCCTATGTGAGCACAGGAAATCTTGACCTGCTCATTCTCATTTGCTTGTCCCCCAACACCCCTCACTTTCTTTCCTTTTTCAACCAAGAGACAGGTCCACTTCTCCCCACCCTTCGCCATCCACCATGCGCACTTTGCCTTTTCAGCCAAGAGACTAGTTGGGTAGCCAGTATCTACTACTTTCCCCCATTTCCTCTTAGAACCAAGTCGTAGATTCATGCTACATCTTTCCCACTTTCTTCACTATTTGAACCAACTCTTAGATTCGACTGTATGAACTAGCTTTACCTCTAATAATAGTAAAAGTCTAGGTGGCTTTGGAACAGCCGATGGAAGTAGAAAAAGATTCGCACGTAGCCAAGTGGGGAGCTAGGGCAGTAGAGCAAGGCAGGTTTCGAAGGAATATATACCTGAGGGTCGTCGGCATGTGGCAAAGACGGTGTCGAGAGGCCACATCTTGGCCACAATACCGCAGGGAGGAAGAAGGGTTCGGAGGCCCACTCGAGCCGACGCTCCCTCGGAGAGAACGACACGGTCGCCGATCAGGACGCGTGAGCAGCCGTTGGTCTCTTCCCCTGCCCCGATCGAGGTGGTCCGGCCGGATTTGTGACCATCTGTGAGCAGGGAGAGAGTGTGGCCACCTATCTCCCGCTTAGATCTGGAGAGCATGAGAGAGTGAAAGAGAGGAACTCTAGTGAAGAAAGTGTTAAGGCTCCTGCTTATATATATAGTGGAGTGATTTTATTGTACCAGCTTCAAAAAAATGTGCTCCTACGTGTACCCGCGAGTGGGTGTGAGAGAACTAGTGCGTGTATGCACTGCTTCTCTTCGTGAGAGTATAATATACTATGCCCAAAGAACGTTCGCCACAAGAGTAATAGTATAAGTGTGTGACGTGTGAGCTAAAATAAAATGTGTGCGACGTCTTTTATTTTTTAGACGTTCTGAGGGTAGGGTGTGAAGAGCACATATATGTGTGATGTCTACCTGCAAATAGATGGTGGGTGCGAGATGACTCGGGAGAGTCGTGACTCGTGAGGGTGCATGTGTGCGTGAGAGCGAGGGGGCACATATCAATGCAATGCATGTGTCCGTGAATCATTATTCGACAACCGTTCGCCACAAGCCTTTTCCTGATGAACGCCATAAGCACCATTAGATCAACGTCAGACAGTGTCAGTTTTGCCATGTCATTAACAGAACAGCCACTCCTCCTACACACAAATCTTCCACGTGAGTGTTAGCGACTGTCGTATGCTCCTCCCTCCGTACCAAAATGCAGTGCATAAAGCTTTATTGAAAATTCAAACCTCGCAAACTTTTACCGAGTTTTTGTGTCCAAAATGCACATATAGAATACACAGTATATATCATTTCATTCATCTTCGAGAGGTAACTATAAAGACAGGGGAGGAGTCTAGAAAGAAAGACCATCATATCACCTGCAGCAATTTCAACCATCCTTTGGTGTGGAGGAATATCATAGGAACTCTATATGATATGATTTTTGTAGGATTTTTTCCTTTAGAGCCAATTGGTTCATAGGAATAGATTCATATACTCCACATTTCAAAGGAAATAAACATGATATCATTTTTATAGCTTTAGAGCCACTTTGTTTCATATGAATGGATTCCAATACTCCCATAATTTGAAAGGAAAATAAACATTAGCGTATATTCAATAGAAAAGCTCCTATGATGTGAGCCAAATGACATCTCTTTTTCTAATCCCTCCTCATTGGAATTGAGATACATGTCATCTCTAGATTCAATAGAAAAGTTCCTATGATGTGAACCAAATGACATCTCTTTTCCAATCCCTACTCATAGGAATTGAGATACTCCATGTCATCTCTTTCCCTACAACTTCCATGTATACATCTTCTATTCCTAAATAGCTAGTACAACCCACTAGAAGCTTTTTTCCAAGACATGCAACTATGGCACAAGAACACATCATGCATGCAAGTCATAAATCATATTGTTTTTGTACTATATGCATGCAAGCACCACATCATCAATTCATTCATGTTACTCATAAGTTATTTCTTGCATTAAATTTTGTATTGACAATGTATGTGCTGGTCACATGCACACATATGTAGTTCGCATTCACATTTTTGTTAGAAATGTCATTCTTTTAACTGCAATTCATTTTTTTCTTAAGTTATAGATGTTTTTGGAGGAACTTTTATGCATTATCTATACCCCTATATAGTGTGCGAATAACTTTGAAAGATGTCACTAGATGAGCAGAGATGGCAAATCTGAGCACTACTGGCCATTTGATATCATCGACATTCCACCAGATTCTGCCACATGTACAATTTAGAAGACTCAATGGCTGAACTTAAGCATAATGCGCAAACCTCAGAACACAACTACTTCTCCTTTGTTCTAGAATCTTCCATATCATAATTGCCAAACCTTTTTTTTCTAAATGAATTGCCATTATTTGTTTTTTTACTTTATGCTTTACAATGCACAACCCCATGAATCTTAACATTTTTATAAAACTAATTGATTTTAAATGACATGAACTATAAGAACTAAACAAACATCTACATCATGCATATATGACTCAAAGCTTTACATGCTATAGTGTGCATTTATTAATAATTTGGTTTCCAAATCTCATGCGTTCAATGCACGTGTACCTTACAAGTTTTGAGTAGATTAGAAAATTTCACGCGGCTGCGGGTATATCAAAATGCAGGGCCCATGCATCATTGCCTTTCGGTCAAACCTACGTCCACAATTTTTTGTACGTATATCTCCACTGGTCCCCGAACCCAAAATGCTGCCTCACTCCCGTAAAACCAAGCGGCCCACACATATTTAGGCGTCGACTCGAACTTAATCCCTCTCCCATTTACTACGGCGTGGCTCCGCACGCCATAGTACTCCTACAAACCCTACCGCCGCACGCATCATGGGTTTTCTTCAAGAGCACAAGGGAGAAGCAGAATTGTAGTGGAGGCGCTTTAAAAAAAGGGTTTGTAGTGGAGGCCCCTACCCTAGGGTGCCTTAGCTAGCCGTCGCACGCATCATTGGTTTTCTATTTTCTTTATGCTCTTGCACCCTAGAGTGAAATGATGGTTTCTTCGTCTGTCCAGCTTAATGCAGGAAAGGTGGGGCTTTGTGATTTGACCCCTCATCGCTCATTTACTACTACTGTGGCGCTATGACCGGGGTGCCTCCAAGTCGAACCGCTGCTCCAAACTATAATTTGCTGCATGGCACGTGGAACAAGATGGTGGATGAGCCACATGTCGGCCAAAGGGGTCCTGTTAAGTGTGTCGCCATTTCGTGTACGGACTGACCCTGCTTGAGTTGCTACCCCACTTGACAAGAGCAGCCTACCACTTGGTTTTGCTCCTTGGTGAATCCCGACTATATTGATCTAAAAAGATACGTACTGTACTACCCTCTCCGTCTCGGTTTATAGGGCGTGCATGTAGTTCTAGGTCATCCATTTGACTAACTAAATATGAGTTACTATGTCACAAAAAGTATATCATTGGATTCTTAAGCGGATGTAGTTTCTAAACATGTACTGTTCATCACATGTATAGCCAGTTAAATTCTCAACCTAGAACGACGTGCATGCCCTGTAAACCGATACGGAGGAAGTAGTAAAAATGAGGTGATTTTAACGAGCGATGGGCGGGGGAGCATGGCCTGTCATGCGGTCCCACGTTTCATGATGTACCAAGGTGATGTGTGTGCCCCTCTTGAGGCAGAACAATGGCAGAAGCAATACTACGTGGTTTTCTTGAAGGAGATGATGGCGAAGCAAAGTATGAATTAATGGTTGCTTCGTTCATCTAGGAAGGTGTGGCATTGTGATTTGACGTCTCATTGCTCATTACTACTACTGGGGCGGTACGACTGGGGTGCGTCCCCCTGCTATTCTGCACTATTATTTGGTGCATGACACGTTAACCCGGTTGCTATATGTCCCACATGTCGGCGAGAGGAAGTACATAATTCATGAAAGCGAGCGTCGACGGAGGAGTACAAGACATGTCTTGGTTTTTGCTGCTTCGAGCGATCCATCGATACAAACCCGGAGTAAAAAAGGCGAGGGCGGGTCTTTTCCCGCGTGACAGGAAGGGGAGTTTGGCATAGTCTGTTCGAGGCAAGGAGGCAGGAAGGGAAACAAGCAAATAAAGGTTGAGCGACTTAGTTTTGGGAAAATCTGATTTTACAGAGTATGTACCCACTATGGAGTAGTACTACTTACTACTCCCTCCTTTCCGGTTTATAGGGCTCATCTAAATAAAATCATTTTTCTGTTTTATATGTCACATCCCTAGCTTCTGGCATTGCTCTAGGTTAGCTTCATGTGTGCATCATGTCTATATTTTTGAAACTTGAATTGAGGAATATTGGAAGCCTCAAAACCCTAAATAAAAGAGGGGCAAAAACCCTAGAAATCTCATTCATTACTCCAAAAGGCTCTTCTTAAATGTTTGATAAATTTTGGTAAGGGTTCTGGTCCCAACCAAAATATTGAACATTTTTAAGGATTTATTTTTGGGACATTGAATTTAAATCATTAGCTATTTGAATTTGAATTATATTCATATAATTAGAATATAATTTAAATACCCCTGAAATATTTTATAAGCTTTTGGAAAAGTCCATCTAGCAATATAAAATATTCAGAGGAGTTTTTGGCATTGTTTGAATTATTTTAAAATTCAAAACAGTGGCAAAATAAATTAATAAAACAAAACAGAACAGAAAAATATAAAACAGAACTTACCTGGACTTACCTGGCCTCACCCGTGCAGCCCACCAGAGCCGGCCCAGCTCCTGTGCTGGTCCAGCACTGTGCGGCCCAGCCCACCGTGGTCGCCACCGTCTTCAACCTCCTGCCAGTAGGCAGGAGGGCGTGTGCCCGACGCGCGCGCGCACGCTCCGGCCACCTCCTGCTTACCTGCTCGCCGCTGGAGGCACCCGAGGGAGCCACGCACTCCCCCTCGCCCCCTGCACCTCCCCTCTCTTCCCCTGGACCCCGTTCCCTCCTCTGCTTCCCTCCCGCGCACACCACCGAGCGGAGCTCGCCGTCATCGTCGCCGTACCCATGGCCACCGGCCACCCCTAGCCTCGCCGATGCACCCAGGAGCTTCGCCTCGACCCTCTCTTCCTTCCCACCGATCCACAGCCCTCCGGAAGCCCTGCATCGCCGCCATCGCCGTCGTCTTCTACCTCGGACCCGCCGGCCATCTTCGTCAAATTCGCTGGCTCCGGACCGTCCCCGACCTCGCCGAGCGTCCCCTCGTCATCGCCGTGAGTCACTGACCCTCTCCCCTAACTCAGCATGCTCCCCTCCATGCCGTAGCGCCGTTCCCCACGAGCACCGAAGCCACCGTCCGCCATTGCTGCTGCACGCATAGCCTCCGTGCTCCCCTGGCCCCACTGAGCTGCTCTTAGTGCTCCCCATGACTAGCAGGTGCTGCCCAGCCTCTCAGCTCGCTCGCTCGCCAAGCGTAGCCCCGTGCCCGTGCTGGCCCAAACTCCGGTCGCCGCCGCGGGCCCCGTTCCGGTGAGCTCGGGCCACCTCAGCCCCTGCCATTTGCACAGATGGATGCGGGCGACTCCCAGCTACGCGTAGAGCCCCTCCTCCGTCCGTTTGGTCGTCGGAGCACGAAACCCGAAGGCCTCCGCCGCCTCGGCCTCGCCGGCGACTCACCGCCGGCGGGTTAGGCCCTGTTGACCAGGGGTTTGACCCCCCCTGGGTCGATGACAGGTGGGGCCAGCCCCCCCTGTTAATTAGTTTAGTTTATTTTAACTAATTACCCCCCCTGCTGACACTGACATGCGGGCCCAGGCTCTAATTAAAATTAGGTTAGTTAGTTAGTCACTGACCTGTGGACCCCACACGTCAGGTTTGACCCTGACCGACCCCTGTTGACTTGCTGACGTCACGGTGACGCACTGCTGACGCAGTAAATGTTTTCTGGAATTTAAATAATTCTTAAATGATTTATTATTTCCAGAAAATAGCTAAAACTTCAATTAATCATAGAAAATTAACCGTAACTCCAAATTAAATAAATTATATATGAAAAATTATCAGAAAAATACAAGGAATCCATCTGTACCATTTTCATGCATGTTAGAATAACTTATAGCTGCTGTTTAGCACAAATCAATTAAAGGGCATTTATTAATCACATATGGAGTTTGAATTTGAATTTTATATTCAAACCAACTTCATTTAATCTGTTGCTAGTTGCATTAGCCCAAAACACATTCTTTTTGCCATGTCATGATCATGCATCATATTGTGCATTGCATTGATTGTGTTCCTTTCTGTGTTGCCGGTATTTGTCCCCTCTCGATAGACGTGATACCGATGATGTGATCGTTGACACTGATGAAGACTCAATGTTATCTTCAGAAGTGCCAGGCAAGCAAAACCCCCTTGTTCATTCCGATAAAATCCCACTCTCTCGCTCCTGCTCTCTTTTACTGCATTAGGACAACAACGACATATTTGATACTTGCTGCGGTAGCTGAACCCCTTTATCCTTTGCATGACCTGTCATTCCACAGTAAATAGATGAAACCCACTAGCATGAGTAGGAGTTGTTTGAGCCCTGTTGTGCCTACTCATTCATGTTTGTTGTCATGCCTGCTATTGCTTAGAGTTGAGTCAGGTCTGATTCATCGGGGATGAATCAGAGGCGTGTGAACATGTCCTACTGTGTGTGAGCTAAGTGTGTGAACACGATTTGGTAAAGGTAGCGGTGAGAGGCCATGTAGGAGTACATGGTGGGTTGTCTCATTGCAGCCGTCCTCAGGAACTGAGTTCTGTGTTTGTGATCCATGACCAGCTACTACCACACATTGGAATGCTTAAGTGCCCCTCTCGGCTTATTAATCAACTTGATCTCTGTCCAGGAGTTGCAACTAGTTTCTGGTGTTTGTAGGTAGTGTTAGTAGTCTACCAAGTGGCACCCGGTACAGGTGGGCTTGGGACAGACTAGGCACAGTGGCCCGGTGTACCAAGTGGCACCCGGTTGGTGGGCTTGGGAACCCTGCACACATCGTTTGGGGCCGTAAGCGACACCCCGGCCGGATCTCCTTGCGGATGGAACCTGAATAGGCGATAAACCTGGACTAGAGACTTGTTCGGTTAGTCAGGTCGTGGCCGACTCCCTCGCCCGGCTTCCGCTTGAAGGTTGCCGAGGTACATGACGTGTACAGGGCGATAAGTGGCGAAAGCGTGTGTGAAGAAGTACACCCCTGCAGGGTTATCATCATCTATTCGAATAGCCGGATTCCTCGGATATGGAAACTTGGACCCCATTGCATAGTTCATAGACAAGTGAAAGTGGATACTCTAAAATACGCAAGATAAGCGTGAGTGCTATGGATGGCGTTCTCCTAGGGAGACGGGAGCGGATCCATAGTGGTGTATTGATATGGTGAATATGTGGACTCGTGTGCGCCACCTCAAAAGAGTTACTTGCAGTTGTAGTTCAGGATAGCCACCGAGTCAAAGCTGGCTTGCTGCAGTTAAACTCCACCACCCCCTTGTTGATAATGATGCATATGTAGATAGATCTGATGTAAGTCTTGCTGGGTACATTTGTACTCACGTTTGCCTATTTTATGTTTTTGCAGAGAGACTTCAGTCTCACTAGTAGTTCCGCTTGGACTTCGACGTTTAGCTTGTTACCTCAGCTACGATCTTGTGCCCTCGGCAGGATCTGATAGATAGTCAGGCTTCTCAGCCTTTTTCATTTATAGATGTCTGTACTCAGACATGATAGCTTCCGCTTGTGTTTTGACTTGTATGCTCTGATTGTTGGGTCATGAGACCCATGTTTGTAATGTCTCGCTCCTCGGAGCCTATTGAATAAACTACTTGAGTCGTAGAGTCATTTTGTGATGCCATGTTGTATTGCACATATCGAGCATATTGTGTGTATGTTATTGAAATGCTTGGTATGTGTGGGATCTGACTATCTAGTTGTTTATCTTTAGTAGCCTCTCTTACCGGGAAATGTCTCCTAGTGTTACCGCTGAGCCATGGTAGCTTGCTACTGCTCTGGAACACTTAGGCTGGCCGGCATGTGTCCTTCTTCGTTCCTGTGTCTGTCCCTTCGGGGAAATGTCACGCTTTGAGTACCAGAGTCCTGTTAGCCCGCTACAGCCCGGTTTACCGGAGTCCTGCTAGCCCAGCGCTACAGCCCGGACCCACTTGCTGATGACCGACACGTTCGAAGCTGGGTCATGAATGCCTGTCCCTGTAAGTCTGTGCCACTTTGGGTTTACGACTAGTCATGTCAGCCCGGGCTCCTTATCATATGGATGCTAGCGACACTATCATATACGTGAGCCAAAAGGCGCAAACGGTCCCGGGCAAAGATAAGGCGACACCCGTGGGGATACCGTGCGTGAGGCCGCAAAGTGATATGAGGTGTTACCGGCTAGATCGATGTGACATCGAGTCGGGGTCCTGACAGCGTTGGTATCAGAGCTTGACTGCCTGTAGGATTACCAAGCCAAACTGGTCGAAGTTGAGTCTAGAAATTCTTTAGTTATATAAGGGAATTGATTGTGGGATGGAACGTAAGGCTCTTTTTACTCCTTATACCTCATGGCCTTCTGATCTGAGTCATCATCTTCTCTTCTACGGGGATTAAGAACTAGGCTTTCTCTTCTTTCTATCAGGATCACGTGTTACTAATCCGTAGACTTATAAGATTGTTGGATTTAAGCTTGAGTTCAGTTTCTACTACTTCCGTATGTTAATTGTTGATCTTGAAACCTTGATATCGTGCTTCTGAGTGGTTATGCCACCATTTTTGTGAATGTCTCAAATCCTTTCTGAGCATTTACAGCCGTTATGCTGTCCGAGTCATCCCAGGTTTCTAAGTAGTCTGATGCATTTGCAAATCCTTTCTTCCCGTTTCAACGTTCCCATGGGCCAGATTAACCACACTAATCAGTGAGTTGAGGTACTCCGTTACCTTGACATATATGTTGGAGATATTATTATGACCCTAGGTGTCTTAGGGGATCATCTAGTAATTTAGCCATGATTGTGTCCCAGTGTGATGATTCTGGCCATCATTCTCGCAAGCATCCCTTGATGCCACTTAGTTAGTAGGTATTCCATTCCGGGGTTCTTGAACCCGAGATTCACTCTACCTACTTCATGTTGATAGTAATTGCTAGCGCCTTTAGGATATTAGTAACCTTTGCGATAGTCCTTGAAGTCCGTGGTATCTTCTTCTTCCAAATACCATGAACTACTTATGGTAGAAGTTCCTCGTTGAACTGAAATATCACAACAGGATTATTCTTGAGGAGTTCTCCATTCATAAATCGTGACTCTGCCAGTTCTACCTTTCTGCATGGATTATCCGGAAGAATTATGTTGAACTTGGTTCGACATACTAATTTATGCATCCACAACTCAGAAAGTTATATGTTCCTTTGAGTTGACCCTCTTTAGTTGTTTTCTGACCCTTGTCTATCAATTGATAGTCAAGAGTATGCATGCATTCGTTATCGATGCCTATTACTCTTGTGGTCCGTCAAGCCATTCTGTCCTGAATGACTTGGAGAAACAAACTCCAGTACCTCATCCATATCTAGGATTGGGTCAAAGCAGTTGTATTCCGCAGATCAAATGCCAATCCAGCTTTTGGTTCTGTTCTACCTTGGAGTATTACCCCCTTTATGTCAGAATTGTCATGAGAACTGCACCAACTCTCATGAATTTTGACGTAGTGATACTTCTCACCATCATTAGCAATTCCTCGGCCCTCGTGTTGATGCAACCGGAATACCGACAAGTGAATCGTGATGTGTGAAATCAATACTCCTAGCAACCTCGTTGCTTGGTAGTAAAAGGGCAATAATTTCATTCTTAGCGTGTCACCATTCTAAGATTGATCGTGCTACCTTGTCCATCTTTCCGGTGCACCCTTCGATCAATGAGTTAGGATTGTGCCAATCCCTCGCTCTGTTGATCATATCGTCTTGCCCTGAAAAGCAAGATTGTTCCTGAGCTTAATAGCATATCGGTGGTTGTGATTTTCCGATTATCTTCTCGGAAGTATCACCGGGTCGTCACCCGACCGCTATGTTGAGCTCGTAATCAAGTTGGTTTATCCTTGTAAACCACCCCTTCTCCGAGAGTCTGTGTTGGATACCCCTGAGCTAGATGGTTAAGCTGAACAGCAACTTGGAGAGTTGGAAGATAAAAGCTTGCCTAACTTAGTTCGTTCCAAAGGGATATTCTTGTGTAGTGTGTGTTGAAGAAAGGTGATATCTTCATCGATTGGTCCCTGTGATCAGTTGCTGGATCTATTATCTTATCCAATCTTTGATTTGAGTATGGGCTATCGTCAAATCAAATCAGAACCAACGATATTCGTAATGTTGTCTTACTCGTGGTTTTCCTCGAGCATACACCATTATATTCTTATGGGTCTGACCAATGCTATCACCGTGTTCACACGATGGTGGAAGTCTAGTGATATGGGAATTCCGATGAGTTGTTGTTGAGCTCATCGACAACATCCTTATCTTCTCCATGATTCTGTTGGACATTAAGCTAGTGTTGGAAACTTTGTAAACAATGCCTTCGAGTTCCGTCTCTGAGGTATATGTTTGGATGAAAGAAGTGACTTCCTTTGATTCACGTGCATTTGATGTAAGTTGCCGCCGTGAATTCGAGAAAGCATGTTTTTACCTCCTCTGGAACCATCCCAAGTCAGTTATGCACGTGCGAAGTATTCTGTGGTTTGATAGACTGATCATCTTCATTCCATATGTGTATCCTAGCACACCAAGCCACTGACTGATTTGTTCAAGGAGAAAGAGTATCTTCATAAGAGCTAATCCGGACTTATGAAAGAACTTCGATATCCTCGCTGATGGTTCCCAACCAGAACTCGGTAGTGTTTTATTGTAAGACTACCATGTGATCATGTTTTGTCTGGGACAGCGTGTTCACACGTG
Organism: Triticum dicoccoides; assembly: GCF_002162155.2. NCBI lineage: Eukaryota > Viridiplantae > Streptophyta > Magnoliopsida > Poales > Poaceae > Triticum > Triticum dicoccoides. Next base: position 575,850,785 of record NC_041393.1, read on the forward strand.
TGTAGCAGAACCAGCTCATGTTTTGGAGCTTGCTATCGTAGTTCATTTCCCGAGAATCTCGCAACGTCATCTCGTCGAATTGTGTTGCAAACTTTCGTTTTCTTCCTAGACTCAATGAGTCTGGAATATTCTGACACCAACCAGTTCTGAATCTCAGGCAGATATGATGGTTGGAGCATTTCCCAAGAACTATGATATTGGTCCCTCGATAACTGGTGAAGTGGATGTCGTGGCCAGCACCACCCAGCCGAAAGACCTGTTATTGTTGTATCTTGATTGAGGAAGTTGGCCACCTCCCCATAAGGATTTCGTAGGATTTACCTCCGTAACTGTTTCTTATGGATTCTATTGCTCCCGAAGTCCGACCTTTACTTGATGTTCTAGATATCAAACCATATCTATGAATGGGTTACCCTAGCACATCAAGGAGAACATTAGAAGCGGAGTGCTAAATGTCTCTCGGTCGATCATCCAGATTTTATTTCCTTGGCCTCGCTAAGATGAAATCTGAGAAAGTGTTATCCTCCTTTGCATCTGCATCGTCCATCGCTATTCATCATGGTAGTATGTCGTGTTGTCAGCATCCTTGACACGGATGTTGGTAAACCTTGATGAATATGGAAATGCTCAAGTTCTTGAGAGCACGCACAAGCGCTACGTGTTATCATCGGCACTAACTGGGATTCCTCTCAGTTTCCTCGGCAATGCTATGACCCTTTCAAACAGTGAATCCACTCTCTTTTGTTGGGTTCTTCCCCAGTTACCAGAATCATTCCCAACATTTGCATTTTGTTCCCAGCTTGCACCGCCAATGTGCCCTTCTACCATGGGTCTCTTCCATTTCCGGTGATAAGCAAAATCATCCATTGCGTTGTCTTCAACAAGGTAATCCACATCATCCAAGTCCGAGTATGCCATTCTACCGACCCCCTCCAAACGATCGCTCGAGAATTGCCTTAGGCTGGTTTAAAGAGTTTCAATGATCTCTGAATCAAAAGTAATTCTTTTTGCCACTTAAGGGGATATCTCTACGAGTCACCTTCCCTAAGATGCCTCGTTGTGGTATCATGGAAATCCAACTCCTCGCTACCTTGACAATCATTTACCACCTTCTTAGGTGTGGAATCGTTGTCTACCTAGTGAACCTTCGTCATCCGTTTCTTCCACCCCTCTTGATGTGTATCTCGTGTCTCAACCCGAGAGATGGTCCTATGTCTCATTCCGTGAGTTGTTCGATCTTCGAGAAGATCGACCCTTCTAGAGTCTCCTTCTTCCCTCCATGTCATGTTGACAGGATTTTCAAGGCAAGACTTCAAGACAATGATGGTGAATGAATCAACGTTCAACTGAAGTGCACCCTGGATCGTGAAGATTGTACTAGTTTGCGTTTCCCCTTCATCCTACCCTACGCTTGAATCTCGAGACGAGATTCTTGTTTAGTGGGGGTGAGTTGTCACATCCCTAGCTTCTGGCATTGCTCTAGATTAGCTTCATGTGTGCATCATGTCTATATTTTTGAAACTTGAATTGAGGAATATTGGAAGCCTCAAAACCCTAAATAAAAGAGGGGCAAAAACCCTAGAAATCTCATTCATTACTCCAAAAGGCTCTTCTTAAATGTTTGATAAATTTTGGTAAGGGTTCTGGTCCCAACCAAAATATTGAACATTTTTAAGGATTTATTTTTGGGACTTTGAATTTAAATCATTAGCTATTTGAATTTGAATTATATTCATATAATTAGAATATAATTTAAATACCCCTGAAATATTTTATAAGCTTTTGGAAAAGTCCATCTAGCAATATAAAATATTCAGAGGAGTTTTTGGCATTGATTGAATTATTTTAAAATTCAAAACAGTGGCAAAATAAATTAATAAAACAAAACAGAACAGAAAAATATAAAACAGAACTTACCTGGACTTACCTGGCCTCACCCGTGCAGCCCACCAGAGCCGGCCCAGCTCCTGTGCTGGTCCAGCACTGTGCGGCCCAGCCCACCGTGGTCGCCACCGTCTTCAACCTCCTGCCAGTAGGCAGGAGGGCATGTGCCCGACGCGCGCGCACGCTCCGGCCACCTCCTGCTTACCTGCTCGCCGCTGGAGGCACCCGAGGGAGCCACGCACTCCCCCTCGCCCCCTGCACCTCCCCTCTCTTCCCCTGGACCCCGTTCCCTCCTCTGCTTCCCTCCCGCGCACACCACCGAGCGGAGCTCGCCGTCATCGTCGCCGTACCCATGGCCACCGGCCACCCCTAGCCTCGCCGATGCACCCAGGAGCTCCGCCTCGACCCCCTCTTCCTTCCCACCGATCCACAGCCCTCCGGAAGCCCTGCATCGCCGCCATCGCCGTCGTCTTCTACCTCGGACCCGCCGGCCATCTTCGTCAAATTCGCCGGCTCCGGACCGTCCCCGACCTCGCCGAGCGTCCCCTCGTCATCGCCGTGAGTCACTGACCCTCTCCCCTAACTCAGCATGCTCCCCTCCATGCCGTAGCGCCGTTCCCCAAGAGCACCGAAGCCACCGTCCGCCATTGCTGCTGCACGCATAGCCTCCGTGCTCCCCTGGCCCCACTGAGCTGCTCTTAGTGCTCCCCATGACTAGCAGGTGCTGCCCAGCCTCTCAGCTCGCTCGCTCGCCAAGCGTAGCCCCGTGCCCGTGCTGGCCCGAACTCCGGTCGCCGCCGCGGGCCCCGTTCCGGTGAGCTCGGGCCACCTCAGCCCCTGCCGTTTGCACAGATGGATGCGGGCGACTCCCAGCTACGCGTAGAGCCCCTCCTCCGTCCGTTTGGTCGTCGGAGCACGAAACCCGAAGGCCTCCGCCGCCTCGGCCTCGCCGGCGACTCACCGCCGGCGGGTTAGGCCCTGTTGACCAGGGGTTTGACCCCCCCTGGGTCGATGACAGGTGGGGCCAGCCCCCCCTGTTAATTAGTTTAGTTTATTTTAACTAATTACCCCCCCTGCTGACACTGACATGCGGGCCCAGGCTCTAATTAAAATTAGGTTAGTTAGTTAGTCACTGACATGTGGACCCCACACGTCAGGTTTGACCCTGACCGACCCCTGTTGACTTGCTGACGTCACGGTGACGCACTGCTGACGCAGTAAATGTTTTCTGGAATTTAAATAATTCTTAAATGATTTATTATTTCCAGAAAATAGCTAAAACTTCAATAAATCATAGAAAATTAACCGTAACTCCAAATTAAATAAATTATATATGAAAAATTATCAGAAAAATTCAAGGAATCCATCTGTACCATTTTCATGCATGTTAGAATAACTTATAGCTGCTGTTTAGCACAAATCAATTAAAGGGCATTTATTAATCACATATGGAGTTTGAATTTGAATTTTATATTCAAACCAACTTCATTTAATCTGTTGCTAGTTGCATTAGCCCAAAACACATTCTTTTTGCCATGTCATGATCATGCATCATATTGTGCATTGCATTGATTGTGTTCCTTTCTGTGTTGCCGGTATTTGTCCCCTCTCGATAGACGTGATACCGATGATGTGATCGTTGACACTGATGAAGACTCAATGTTATCTTCAGAAGTGCCAGGCAAGCAAAACCCCCTTGTTCATTCCGATAAAATCCCACTCTCTCGCTCCTGCTCTCTTTTACTGCATTACGACAACAACGACATATTTGATACTTGCTGCGGTAGCTGAACCCTTTATCCTTTGCATGACCTGTCATTGCCACAGTAAATAGATGAAACCCACTAGCATGAGTAGGAGTTGTTTGAGCCCTGATGTGCCTACTCATTCATGCTTGTTTGTCACGCCTGCTACTGCTTAGAGTTGAGTCGGGTCTGATTCATCGGGGATGAATCAGAGGCGTGTGAACATGTCCTTCTGTGTGTGAGCTAAGTGTGTGAACACGATTTGGTAAAGGTAGCGGTGAGAGGCCATGTAGGAGTACATGGTGGGTTGTCTCATTGCAGCCGTCCTCAGGAACTGAGTTCTGTGTTTGTGATCCATGACCAGCTACTACCACACATTGGAATGCTTAAGTGCCCCTCTCGGCTTATTAATCAACTTGATCTCTGTCCAGGAGTTGCAACTAGTTTCTGGTGTTTGTAGGTAGTGTTAGTAGTCTACCAAGTGGCACCCGGTACAGGTGGGCTTGGGACAGACTAGGCACAGTGGCCCGGTGTACCAAGTGGCACCCGGTTGGTGGGCTTGGGAACCCTGCACACATCGTTTGGGGTCGTAAGCGACACCCCGGCCGGATCTCCTTGCGGATGGAACCCGAATAGGCGATAAACCTGGACTAGAGACTTGTTCGGTTAGTCAGGTCGTGGCCGACTCCCTCGCCCGGCTTCCGCTTGAAGGTTGCCGAGGTACATGACGTGTACAGGGCGATAAGTGGCGAAAGCGTGTGTGAAGAAGTACACCCCTGTAGGGTTATCATCATCTATTCGAATAGCCGGATTCCTCGGATACGGAAACTTGGACCCCATTGCATAGTTCATAGACAAGTGAAAGTGGATACTCTAAAATACGCAAGATAAGCGTGAGTGCTATGGATGGCGTTCTCGTAGGGAGATGGGAGCGGATCCATAGTGGTGTATTGATATGGTGAATATGTGGACTCGTGTGCGCCACCTCAAAAGAGTTACTTGCAGTCGTAGTTCAGGATAGCCACCGAGTCAAAGCTGGCTTGCTGCAGTTAAACTCCACCACCCCCTTGTTGATAATGATGCATATGTAGATAGATCTGATGTAAGTCTTGCTGGGTACATTTGTACTCACGTTTGCCTATTTTATGTTTTTGCAGAGAGACTTCAGTCTCACTAGTAGTTCCGCTTGGACTTCGACGTTTAGCTTGTTACCTCAGCTACGATCTTGTGCCCTCGGCAGGATCTGATAGATAGTCAGGCTTCTCAGCCTTTTTCATTTATAGATGTCTGTACTCAGACATGATAGCTTCCGCTTGTGCCTTGACTTGTATGCTCTGATTGTTGGGTCATGAGACCCATGTTTGTAATGTCTCGCTCCTCGGAGCCTATTGAATAAACTACTTGAGTCGTAGAGTCATTTTGTGATGCCATGTTGTATTGCACATATCGAGCATATTGTGTGTATGTTATTGAAATGCTTGGTATGTGTGGGATCTGACTATCTAGTTGTTTATCTTTAGTAGCCTCTCTTACCGGGAAATGTCTCCTAGTGTTACCGCTGAGCCATGGTAGCTTGCTACTGCTCTGGAACACTTAGGCTGGCCGGCATGTGTCCTTCTTCGTTCCTGTGTCTGTCCCTTCGGGGAAATGTCACGCTTTGAGTACCGGAGTCCTGTTAGCCCGCTACAGCCCGGTTTACCGGAGTCCTGCTAGCCCAGCGCTACAGCCCGGACCCACTTGCTGATGACCGACACGTTCGAAGCTAGGTCATGAATGCCTGTCCCTGTAAGTCTGTGCCACTTTGGGTTTACGACTAGTCATGTCAGCCCGGGCTCCTTATCATATGGATGCTAGCGACACTTTCATATACGTGAGCCAAAAGGCGCAAACGGTCCCGGGCAAAGATAAGGCGACACCCGTGGGGATACCGTGCGTGAGGCCGCAAAGTGATATGAGGTGTTACCGGCTAGATCGATGTGACATCGAGTCGGGGTCCTGACATTATAAGTCTCAATTCTACTAGTAGTAGTAGTAGTAGTAACATCACATGTTGGATTTCGAGGTGTGTTAAATCACCCGATGCAAGCAGTGTCAAGAGAAAACTCACCATTGCATGTAGAAGTTCATGGAAATTTAGTGGTCATGCATGCATTCGTTTTAATTAATGCCTCAGTAAACATAACTTCTTGAGAAAAACAAGCATACTAATTACTTGTGCAAACTGCAAAATTAATTCCACCACTCACCGTGTACCTTGATTGGAGAGATTTTGAAATTGAGCCATAAACTGGAAAGGTGGGAGTAGTAACTTTTGTCTAGATTACTATTTGTGGCCTTGTATAGATGCAAAATGTATTTTTTTATAGTGGCCTTGTATAAGTAAATGGAGGGAGTACTAAAGGACATATATTCCAAACAATACGATAATCTCTCTAACCAAGGTAGGGACGAGGAGTAAACAGAGGGAGTAGTAAAATTTTCTCCTCGTCCTACGAGCCACTGCACATGTGGGCGAGGGAGCGGGCGTAAGGCGTACTAGTAAGCAAGCTTCACCTCATCCTGTGAGACACCACGCCCGTGGGCGGGGGAGACGGTGTACTAAGCAAGTTTCTCCTTGTTCTGCAAGTTGACGGGACACATCAAAAGTACTCCAGTGTATACAGCCTTGCCTCTAAGATAGGCCCCACACGGTTTGCCTCTTTTTTAACATAATGCGTCAAGTTGCAATTTGTTTGTTGACCTGTGGTACACGATGCTCCATCAAGTGGACAACCAGTACACGTGTCAAATTACCATGTGGGCTGCCTTTTCGTACAAAAATGAGCTCCACCGTGTACCCGCGCGGGTGTGGTTGGGAAAGAGACAGGAGTACGTGCACCATGCATGCACCTCTTCTCTTCGTGCACATCCCCGACCTACGTGGGTGTGTGCAAGAGAGATACAAACCTAGACATAATGTGCCGCCCATCCCCATGCCTCCGCCCAATCCGACCACCAGTCACCACCACGCCCCACTCCTCCTCACCTATCTCTCATCTTTCTCGAGATACTATTTTTCCGATAAAATTCTCGAGATACAATTTTTTCCGATAAAATTCTCGAGATATCATTAGTTTTTACACATGGGATTACTCCTGCATGGGTCAATCACAACAGTAGTTTCGTAAAAAAAGGCATCCTGATGTTCCGCGTAATGCACGGGCATCTTGCTAGTCCATAAAAACAACATATGGTAAAATTTCACGGCAAACAAGGGATTTGAATCTGTTGGGAGGGGTGTTTGGATCTTGCCTGGGGTAGCCAAAATATTGGTGACCCTTTTGTCCACCGGTGCCTTTGCCACCGATGAATGAGGAATGGCTCGGGTGCTCATGCATCCTCCAGCATGCACGTTGGAGACGACCTTGCATGAGCTGTGCTTTTTTTGTCCCACCACGCCGCCTGAGTCGGCCGCAGACCGACCGGTGACCCGCAAATTACGCCATCCAACCGTAGCCGCACACATTATGATAACAACTCAACCAACCAGACGAAATTATGCAAACACGATGATATTTCATATAAACAATGATGAGAATCATATAAAATACCGGATTTTCATACAAACATGACGGATTTCATTACATTCAAATGAACTACGCGGTGATAGTTCTAGATAGCACATGTATATAATACCTGGCCTAAATGGTCGCTCACCGATCCATTTGTGTTCCTCGTGTCTGGAAGCACGATCACCGGACTGCCGGGAGCCCCGGAGATATATGCTTCAGCGCAAAGGATGGCTCGCTTCCCCACTGCCCAACTGATATCATTGGCTGATGCCCAAGATGATGGTGGAAGGAGGCTTCTCTGCTTCCGTGGAGCCTATGCATGGTCGACGAAGGTGCTTGCAACAAAAGGATTCGGCAAGAGACCTGTTGTGTACGCCGGAGTCGCCTCCGCGGTGGCCTTCATGGGACCCAAGCAGCGGTGGCCTCCCGTGTTCTACTTCTCCTCGATGATGGCGGCAGACGCGGAGGCACTGGCCACCGACTCGTCACTCTCCGTGCACCTGGCTTCTACCGCTGCTTGCATGGCGCGGCCACCAGCATGGGAGTCTCGACCACAGAAACGGGAGACGCAGTTGCAGACACAGGAGGCGCGGTATGAGGCGGCGGCATGGACGGCACCGACGATGCCCATGTGCCGCTCCTCATCGAGCTGGCCTAGAGCGGCGAGTTGCTGAACCGCGCGCAGGCTTGGGGCGGCAACTGGCTCCGTCGGGCGAGGGGAGGGAGGTGGATCAGTGAGTTGCATAGCTATATCCGGCGGGCTCAGCGGGCCACCTAGCCGGCTTGGATGCGGGATAACTACTCTTTGTAAGCCATTGTAAGAGTGGACAAAATGGTGAAGGAGGAGATAGGGGAGTGGCGGAGGTGTGCGATTATTGGCCGGAGTTTGGCCTCGTTTAAATAGGAGATTAAATAGATGATGGACGGGAGGAGCTCGGCAGGCATTGCGTTTAATGCCGGGCCGGTCATGAACGGACGTGTGTCTAGAGTGGGTTTCTCGGCTTCCACACGGGCGGGTTTCATGGAGGCGTTTGAATGCGGCAAGGAGGTGTGTTCAGCCGGGCTTGCAGTGAGTGGCGCCCTCGACTCGGACGTACGACAACGCGCAATTCTTCCACTGACGTGTGGGCGCTTTGGGTACATGGCCTGCATGTCAGTGACCCAACACAGGCAGTGCACGGGAGAAGAACTTTTGGTGGGTCAGGGCGGTCAGAAGCGGGCATTTCAAAACCGACGATTGTTCATTGAGTGTGACGTCATCTATTTCATGTAGATCAGCCTACTATATAATGTAAGAGAATTTTAAAATTTTCATATATACATTGATATCCCGTTCGATACGTTGTGATTCATAAAGACCACTACAAACATCAATGTTTTGCTTATCACAGATAACATTGATTTATACCCGTAACAATCTATGTCCTTAGGGTGCATGCACGTATAGGTTGAGTGTGTGTCTTGCATTGTGTGCTGTGTTCATGGAGGCGTGTGAGTGTTGCGTGTGTGCATGTGTACATTTCAGGGTTGCATGCATGTGTGCGTACGTGCATGTGTTCGTGAGTGCATGTGTACATGTCCGTGTTGCACGCCTGCATGCGTGCGTGTGTTCGTTATGTGTACGTGTTAGTGTTGCATGCTTGCATGCGTGCGTGTGTTCGTGTGAGTGTTGCGTGCATGCATGTGTACATACGGGGTGAAGCTACACATCAGTCGACTGACTTTTCATCTCTGGTCAGTAGATTTTCCAGCCGTTGGATACGAAATCAAGGGCATGCAGTTTATCTTCAACCTCCACCCCCTGAGTCGCCAGCCACCATCGGCCGAACCACCGGCCCGCGGCTGGCCCACGCCGCCACGCCGCCCCACCCGCCCCGAAACCACTCCCCACCTCCG
>NC_041393.1:575860050-575907993 GCF_002162155.2 Triticum dicoccoides
CGCCGAGCTTTTTCTCCGGCGATCCCCACGGCACCGCCCAATCACCGCGCCCCCATCGTCGGTGACTGCCAACCAGAGGTCTCACGACTTCGAATCCCCATCGACCACTAATTTATGACCATTTCTATCCTTCATATACATGCTGAGGGGTGGGCCCTCTGGTAACGTGCGCTGCTGAATGTGGACCGTTTGACTGGTCAATTGATCGTGTCATCAACAAATTACGGAGCTGTATGGTGAACCAGTGACTGTATGATCACCCTAAAATATATTTTATTAACACAATACAGACTCAAACTACCATTTCTTTCTTTCATATACACACTGACAGGTGGGCCCCATGGTTACGCGCCTCAATGGTGCAATACTAGTTGCACCACATGGAACGTTTGACTGGTCAATCAATTGTGTCATCAACAAAATATGGAGTTGTACGGGTGAGCTAGTGACCGTATAATCACAACATGTATTTCTTTAACACGGTACAGACGCAAGGGCTCATATATATGCTCAAGCACTCACCGCTATAAGCGCACACGCAGACCCTACCCCTATGAGCACCTTCAAGAGAGTGAGCCAGCATATGATCTTGAGATTTTACAAAGTCACCATAGGTGCCTCGTAGTCGAGTGCAACGTCACCTCCCACTGAATGCACATCACCAGAATATATTGAAATTAACCCAGGATAAATGCAAGCACCAGGACTTTAACTCTGGTGGGCTCGACAAAACCACTGTCCTCCTAACCATCCAACAACAGGGTGGTTAGCACCACAAAATGTATGTGGTGACCATGATGAGCTTATTCTGAAGTCCAATGACCATATCGTGCTTTTGCTTGAAATACAATGACCGTAAGTATCGTCAACAAAATACGGAGCACGCATCAAATACAAAGTCCGTCAGTGTCATCAACAAAATACGGAGATGTATCGTGAGCTAGATACTTTATGATCACCACGAGAATGTATACGGTGACCGTAATGAGCATATTCTGAAGTCTAGTGACCATATAGTGGTTTCGCTTGAAACACAGTGGTCGTCACACATGAATTTGTCATGGACATCCATACTTCTAGAGGGCCGAGATATAGTTTGTGTGCGTATGTGAAAGTGGTGTAGAAAGAGGAGGTGTCCGGTGGAGTCGAGAGATATGCCCTTCGTTTCTCTTTTCCGTGACTAATATTTTAGGAGAAAATATAAACATTCATAATGCAGAACAAACATTTTTGGATGCACCATGCAATTAAATTTCATGTATAACATTGTACTATTGTATATGCTTATTTTCTTAGTGGCCGATTGCGTGTGTGGCATGGTGGGCGCATCATTTTTAGTTGGGGTGGGCACATCATTTCTAGTTGTGGTGAGTCAACATGAGGACTCATGGGTCGGCGCATCATACGAAGACCCATGTGGAGGACTCGGCGTACAACACGAAGCTACCAGAGTCATGGAGAACTCTATCCCCAATGGTGATAAGCCGACTATATATGATTTGTAACCCTAGGCCCCGAGTATGTTATAGAAGCCTAGGGGGTAAAACTTTGCCTCGTATTACCATCCAGCCTAACAGTCAGGGATATCCTACCGAATGATGTGATGGAATCATATCTGCCAACTACTAAGAGAGAGGTGTTTCTGTGGGGGATGGGGGTCAATGTGTGCGAGACGAGAGAGGCCTAAAGATAATATGTGTGCGGGAGACACGTAGGCACATATATGTGCGTATAGAGGGCTAGTAGAGACCGTGCATGTGTATATATGCATGTGAGAGAAATAGTGTTTTCCAACTGAGATTAGTGAAAAGAGTGGTACATAGTAGTCAGAGAGAGAGAGAGAGAGATATAGAGAGAGTGTGTGTGTGTGAGACACCCCGACACCCCGGGAGATATTGTGAGCATGTGTGAAAGAGAAATGTCGATGCATATAAAGTGTGTGCACTTATGCATTAGATAGAGAGATATATAGCGCGTTTGTGAGAATGGGCCGAGGCATAGTGCATCTACGTGTAAAAGGAGGTTCTACACATTAAATTAAAATATAAATGGCATTATTATTTTTGGATGACATCATGGATTTTGCAATTTGCGTATGAACGAAAATCGGTCTATCAGACACCCATACTCTATTGAATTCTAGCATGTGCATGTGTTTATTTCATATTGTCGATCCATAGAGTGAGAGCGGTTTGAAATATAGGCAATGCATTGCATTTGTAATTCATATATAAACATTAATTAGTGCACTCCATGTTGTTAGTGCACTCCATGTTGTTAGTGCACTCCATGTTGTTAGTGTGAAGCTATTTTTGTATAGTGTAGGTTTATCTTAGTAATGTATCCGACCGAAAGATTCATAGGAGCCCAACATGCTAACATTCGTCGGGCCCATTCCAATTGGGCTAAAAACGATTATGGGCCGAAATTTGCATGTAGCCCACTAAAAATATATGGTCCTAAATCAGCATAAGCTTTCATATTTTTCTGGTAGGCCTGTGCCCATAGTGGGCCTTTAACATGGCTAAACATAATTTGGGCCCTCAGTAACAATAGGCCGTTTACAGGTGTAAATATCTCAATCCCATGAAAAACATGGGCCTTTAATAGGCCGAAAGTGAGATTGGGCTCTGATTGTACCAAATAACCCACTGGTCTTAGTAGGCCGAAATAGTGGCCCATTTACAATGCGGATCATTCACAGGCCGAAATTCGGACGGGCCATAAATGCACCGACCTACTACACGAGCCTTTAACAGGCCGGAAGTTTGGTCAGGCTTGATTAGTGCCATTTTTATATGGGCTGTTAATAGGCCCGATGTGACGTTGGGCCACATATGGCCCATGGATTTCGTTCGATGTTAACAGGCCAAAAATCACAACGGGGTGAAAGTGGCCCAAATCTATAGTGTGCCTCTAACAGGCCGAATGTCAGACATGGCCAAATATGAACCAAATCCTTCACGATCATTTACGGGACGAAAGTTTCAATGGCCTGTAAATGGGCCCAAATGAAGCATGACCTTTAACAGGCCGAAAATACTCTGGGCCGTAATTCAGCCCAAATACTTAGCAGACTATTAACGGGCCAGAAGTGACCATGGGCCGCAATGATGACAAGTTTAGGATGGGTCGTTGACGGGCCGATTTGACACTAGCCGTACGGGCCTTCATTGAGAATGTTGGGCCTTTAGCTGGTCCGGCCCATTACGGTCTGCAAAATCTTGTGGGCCTTTAGCTGGGCCGGCCCATTATGGTCCGCAAAATCTTGTGGGCCTTTAGTTGGGCCAGCCCATTTAATCTTTATGGGCCACTTTTGGGCCGGTCCACGTGTCAACATATCATAGGCGCATCTTGCCCATTGTTTGGGTGACACATGTGCCAACGCGGAGGTGACATGTGGTTCCGTCGGCCAATGAGAATTTTAAACGTGGAAAATCGGCATTGGTCGTGGCTGTTAGCGGGTTATCGTATCCAAAACTGGACCCGATAGCTTAGCGGTGTCCCGTTACGGTGCATGCCACATGTCGATCACCAAAGCACTTCTATGACGTGTGATTTATCGTCATGGAAGTGGACACTTCCGTGATGATAATTTTGGTAATGTCATGGAACACTTCTACAACATCATCAACCTGAACGCACCAGAGCTCCTCCGCGCGCCTCCGCTGTCCAACAGCCTCGGTAAGCCTTCCTCTTTCCTCACCATAGATCTACATTAGGGTTGCTCGAGTTCTTCGGAGTTCATCTTCATTCCTCTTTGTTCCTCCCTGTCTTTGTAGTTTTGATCTGAGTTAAGTGCTCATCTTGCGCGGCATCCGTTTTAGCACTCATTTTTTATATTTGAATGCCTCGCCTCCATAAGAGATCTCATCTGAGCACGCGAACTGTTTCACTGCCACCACTTAGGTTTAGAATTTTTCTTCTTTATATGAACTGCTATACATCTGAAATTATAGCACCGATCTGTGAGAGATGCTTGTCCAACACTTAGCAAATTTTCACTCATAGCTCTGAAAATTGATAGTTGTGTGGGCGGCTTAACTTATAAACCATAACCCGCCAGGTACCATTAGTCCCCTCTTAAGCCGCCAATGGTTTGTGTTGCATAACTCCAACGCTATCCTTCGGCTTAACATACTGCATGCTTATCATTCTTACCGTTGAACCAATGGCTGGCTTAACAACATAATCTTAAACCGGCAAAATTTTCTTTTTAGATCACGATCAACAATTACAAAGACATTCACTACATGCAACGGGGCATCATCCCGGGTCACCAAGGAAGATTTGAACAACTTTGTTTTTACTGATCACATGATCCGGGGGTTTACCCCGCCCGACTCAAAATTCTATCGAGATGTGCTACAATTCTTCCAACTTCATCCTCAAGACATTGGGCCCAATTCTATGTCCAACATTTGCAATTTCCAAGTATTTTGCGAAGCTTATCTTCAAGAGGAACCCACTGTCAAACTGTTCAGGGAATTTTATTATATGAACCGGTAGACGGAGTTCACCGATGGGCCCAGCTTGGAATTAGGCGGGGTTTCAATTCAGAAATGCAAAGATGCCACCTTCCCATATGCTAAGCTGCCCAGTAACCCCAAGGACTGGAACCAGACTTTGTTCTATTGCCCAGATACATCTCCAGAGGGTGAGAATCCCCTGCCGGGTTACCGTGAACACCAGCTCAACAACACACATCAGCTCCCACAAGGGATCAATACAAAGGAACGGGCCAAGTATACGCCCAACTTTTCAAAGATCAGAGCCTTCATGGCTAATGGCTTAACCGGCGTTGACCTTGTTCGGTGATGGGTCTCCTGGAGGATCCTACCCTTAAGCCGTTGCCTCGGCTTAATGTGCGAGTACACCGGCAACTTGAAAGTTCCCAACGCCACTGCAAAATCCAATTATCTGACGCCGAAGTCAATGAAGCAACTAAGGCTTTGTTGAACGAAAGCTGGGAAGAATGCAGTAAAACCGGACTTAGTCCTTACTGCACCTTCAACCAGCTGCCAGCTATAAGTGTTGCACACCATGTTTCTAGTTTAAATCATGTTTTATTAACAATGTCCACTTATGATCATCTAACCTCAACAGGTCGATTCTCAGTTTTGTAAGAGGAAGTTGTAGGATAAGCCGGCCAAGCCAACCCGGACCAAGACAAAGGTTACCAAAAAACCTGCCAAGAAGAAGAACGACTCCTCCGAGTTACTGAACTTGGATGACGATGGTGATGACGATGAGTCGGAGTCAGAACTTGATTCGCTTGGCTCATTTTTTGTACATCTCATTGACGATGACTATTATAAGGATGAAGCAGAAGCTAGCCATGCGGGTGACAAAGAGGTAACTGTTCTTTCCTCCGGCTTAGAATATCTTCCAAAACAGAAAACTCGCCAAGCAAGCCGAAAAGTAAGGTTTTCTCATCCTTTGGCTTATTTGGATCCCAACTTTATTTTGAAGAAGCAGCAACATGAAGCTCGCCGCACCACCCAGAACAATGGAAGGGGATCCTTTCTTCCGACTAACCAAACACTCCAGCTCCCCGCAAGCATCGTCCCGAAGTCTTAGCAAATTCTGACTTAACTTATCCCAAGGCCGGTCTTTTTTGACAACCTCTTAATCCTTCCGATTCAAACTATCAGGGAACATCTCATTCTTCCTCTAGCGACTCAACGGGGATCATGTCCCAGTCTTCAAGACTATGCCTGGGTAAGAATGTTTAATCTCTACTTTCAATCATATATTCAGTTGTTGTGCTAACCTCGTCCTTGTGCTCTAATCACAGAGCTATGGCAAAGCCCAACAAGAAGTCAAAGACGACAAAGACCACTGACAATCCTTCTGAACCGGAAAAGAGTCAACAGACACTTCCTTCCACGCCCCTGCAGCCATAGTGGATGAACCACCTTTGGAAGAGCACAATGTTTCTATAGATCATATGGACGTTGATCCAGCCACCACTAAGCCGCCAAGCCCCATCAAGCCTACTGAAGAAAAGTCTGACGATGTCACCATCACTAGGCTTGGTTATACAGCGCCAGGCAACCCCATAGTCTTGGCAAAGCACAGTGCCAAGGAAGAAGTTTTTGTTGCTAACAAAAACAAGTGGTCAGTCAATTTGGAGAGGTATGCCCAATTCAGCACCCAAGAGATCCACTCTGGTTATTTGAACCGCCTGCACACAAGCCATGATTTTGAAGCCGGCTTAGTGAACTTGATGAAGGAGCGCTTTGAGGTAAATACTACAGCTCTCTTTATATGAATATACTTCCATTAGCCCCCAAGTTTACTGCACATGATAGAATGGAATGTACTATAGACTTTAAATAATACCTCAACTTTGCACATGTAGCCCCAAGGGGCCGACTTATACTATCAAGATAAACCGGGACCTTCAATAGTAATACTTCAACTTTGCACATGTAGCCCCCAAGGGCCGGCTTAATCTGTCAGGATAAGCTGGGCTTCGAGTAGTAATGATTCAATATCAAACATGTAGCCCCCAAGGGCCGGCTTAATCTGTGAAGATAAGCCGGGTCTCATTACCATATCTGTCCATAAAATTCGAGCGTATAGCCCCCATGAATCGGCTATAATCACCATAATGTAGTCGGGTTATCATAAAATTGTCTTCAGAAAAGAGCAATGTGCATTAGCCCCGAAGTGCCAAGTGAAATACTTGTATTGTACTTGGGACTTTTAAATAAGATGATTGTGACCCGCCTATTGTTTATGTCCTGTAGGCTGACTTAATGCCAAGGAATCCCAAGTTGCCGATCTTCAAGATAACATAAAGTCTCAGCAATCTGAAACCTCCAAGGTCAAAGCCGAATTGACCACCGCCTTGGCAGAGATGGAAAAGCTGAAGAAAAACTTCAAGGATGACCAGGCAGGCCGGGAGACCGATAAATCAACTCTATTGAAGAGGGATGAGGAAGCAGAAACGACTCTTAAGCCGGTGGCTGAAGAGCTTGCCAGTTTAAAACATCAAGTCAACGCAATGACTGCTGCCATCTTCGGTAAGTAACTTCATCTCAATATGTGACTACCAATGCATTGCCATCATTATTCATCCATCTTAACGATTTACTTGGTAACACAGGCTCTAGGATCACCCACCTTGGCTCAGATATGCACAAAAAACAGAAAGCCGCCTATACTCTTATAGAGCAATTATATACTAGCGCACAATAAGCTATCTCCACAGCCTCGCATAAGAAACAACCGCCAACCCTCATCAAGGATACTTTGGAAAAGCTATTTATGTTGCCCCAACGGGTTGAGGAGCTGACGCGATTAGCTGCACAAGCCGGTGCACTCACTGCACTAACCCGAGCCAAGGAGTTGCAAGCAGATCTTGACCTGGAGGACTTGGCCAATGGCTGCCCCGACGTAAAGGAGGACGGGTCTCCCTTCAGTGCTGAGGACTTTGCTGCAATAGCTAGAGATATGTGTCCTTTAGGAAGCAAGGTAGCTTAAGATACTGACCTATCTCATTACCAGGCGGTTTATGATGCTGATAACAAGAAGGTCAAGGTGCCGATCCATGAATCCCAGGATCTTACTCCTCCAATTCATAAGCATACTTTTGCCCCTGACATTGACCCGTCAACACTTATTAGTGACGAGGTTGTATTCAAAGCTTTGACTAGGATCGAATGGACAACCTGTGACTTCCAGCCAATGGGTGAAGAGGAGGAGGATGAACCGGTGCTGGACGACCCACAACCTTCAACGAGCCAAGGTCAAGACCAGTAAGCCGCAGGCCGGCTTAGCATCTGCCATTTGCAATACCTTGCAAAAACACTTATTCTTTTGGGCTGTTAGTTGCCTTGTAATAGGCTAGGTTGAAAACAATTTATTTGTCATGCCATCGCGCATGCTGATCTGCATCACACTTACGAATCGTTTTGATATTCTTTGACGATCCAGTGTTTATGCTCATATTCAGTATCAACTTTGCTTAATCATGTTGTCATAAACTCTGCCTACAAAACAAAGCACAAGTGCCTTGGCAGTTTACCCCAAGGCGGGTCACAATACCCCATATAAAAAACCACTAGTGACTGCATTGTCCATAACCAGGGCCGGTTTATCAAAACCTCATATAAAAATAAATATCATACCTGTGATACTTATGCGTATTGTCGGCTTACCATGCCATATGCAATAAGGGTAACAAGCCCAACCCAGAGCGCAGTGCTCTGTGCAATTTATTCATACTGCCGGCTCACAATGCTATAGACAGCAAAGGGTAACATCCCCAAAATTTTAGAGTACATAACTCCAAACACATAATCAGCATTCACTGGCGACTCAACATCCAAAGCAAGGCCGGGTTAACAAAACACCGGATATTATCAAATAAAGATCAAGGCATCATGCCCCGAATCAAGTTTCAACAATATATCAATATGGCACAAATAGAAATCACCAAAAAACATTCAAAGGCAATATAACATAAAGACCAAGACATTCAAAGGCTGCCAAGCCTTAACATCAAGTGCTATTCAAGGGCTGCACAACCACTGAGTTACTCCTTAATTCAAACCTGTAAGACAATCCTCACATGACCAATCGCCATTTTAACTTTGATAACTTCAGGGTCTTTACAAGATTGACTGTCAAGAGTACGGCGAGTCATTGATACGTCTCCGGCGTATCTACAATTTATGAAGTATTCACGCCGTTATATTATCATTCTTGGATGTTTTACAATCATTTTATAACAAATTTATGTCATTTTTGGGACTAACCTATTGACCCAGTGCCCAGTGCTAGTTGATGTTTTATGCTTGTTTTTTACATCGCAGGAAATCAATATCAAATGGAGTCCAAACACCGTGAAACTTCTTGAGGATTTTTTATGGACCAGAAGACATCTAGTGGGCCAAGGAAGCACCTGGGGGCGCCTCGAGGGGGGCAGCACCCACCAGGGCGTGCATGGGGGCCCAGGCACACCGAAGTGGGTTGTTCCCAGCTCGGGTGCCCCATAAACCGCCTCTTCGCCCTATAAATACCTAAATATTCCAAAACTCTTTGGGGCAGCCCTAGATCAGAAGTTCTGCCACCGCAAGGCCTATGTATCCACGTGATCCAATCTAGACCCCGTTCCAGCACCCTACCGAAGGGGGGAATCATCACTGGTGGCCATACTCATCATCCCGGCGGCCACCATGATGAGGAGGGAGTAGTCCACCCTTAGGGCTGAGGGTTTGTACCAGTAGCTATGTGTTTAATCTATCTCTCCCTTGTGTTCTTGAGATGTCACGATCTTGATGTATCTCGGGCTTTGTTAATATAGTCGGATCATATGGTGTTTTCCCCTCTCTATCTTGTTGTGATGAATTGAGTTTTTCCCTTTGAGATTTCGTTGTTATCGGATTGAATACTTATATGGATTTGAGAACACTTGATATATGTCTTGCAATTGAATACTCATGGTGACAATGGGGTATCGTATTGATTCACTTGATATCTGTTTTGGCACTCAAGTTGCAGATTCCCGAGGTAACATTGGGGTAATCTATGCATAGGGGTTGATGTAGGTTCTTGTCTTTGTTTCTCCGGTAGAAATCTTGGGGCACTGTTTGAAGTTCTTTGTGTTGGATTGAATATTATAAATCTGAATTTGCTTTGGTGTTATTTCAGTACGAACTCTAGGATAGATCGAACGGAAAGAATAGCTTTGTGTTATTTTAGTACAAACTCTTGAATAGATCAAACGAAAAGAATAGCTTTGAGGTGGTTTCGTACCCTACAAACAATTCCGTCTTATGTTCTCTGCTAGATAGGAACTTTGGAATGATTCTTCGTTGCACTTTGAGGGATGGTTATATGATCCAACTATGTTAGCATTGTTGAGAGATTGCACTAGTGAAAGTATGCACCCTAGGCCTCATTTTCAAGCATTGCAATACCGTTTTTGTGCCCGTTTACTATTTGCTACCTTGCTGTTTTTATTTATTCAGATTATAAAAATATATTTCTACAATCCATAGTACACATTTATCACCATCTCTTCGCTGAACTAGTGCACCTATACAATTTTCCATTGTATTGGGTGTGTTGGGGACACAAGAAATTTCTTGTATTTGGTTGCAGGGTCGTTTGAGAGAGACTATCTTCATCCTACGCCTGCCACGGATTGATAAACCTTAGGTCATCCACTCGAAGGAAAATTGCTACTGTCCTACAAAACTCTGCGCTTGGAGGCCCAACACGTGTCTACAAGAATAAAGTTGCATAGTAGACATCAAGCTCTTTTTTGGCGTCGTTGCCCGGGAGGTGAGTGCTTGATGGTATATCTTTAGATCTTGCAATCGAATCTTCTAGTTTCTTGTTTTATCACTAGTTTGGTTTATAAAAGAAAACTACATAAAACTGGAATTGAGGTTGCATCATATTATTGATCATCTTTACAATATCTTTCTTGAAAATGATGGTTCGGGAAATTGTGCTCAACTTATAGAAGAAGAATTTAATAAAATGATTGGCATGAATGATGAGCATGATGGCAATGTTTTTAGTATGAATTCTTTGAATATCCATGATGTTCATGATATGCAAAGCTACAAGCTTGGGGATGCTATGTTTGATGAAGATGATATTTTTACTCCCCCAAGTTTTGATGAGATAAATTATTATGATGATAGCATGCCTCCTATTTATGATGATTATAATGATGAAAGTGGATTTGGAGAGGTCATGACTTTATTTAGTGATGAATCCACCATTTTGGAGAGGCCTCAATTGACTACGATAACAAGGTTGCTATCTATGATGATTACGGTGATGACATGTATGCTATAAAGAATAATGATAACCATGAAACTTGTCATCGTGATTTTAATTTTCACTCTCATGATAGTTATTGAGTTTTCTCCCACTACTATTGATGAGAACAAATTTGATTATGTGGAGAGTAATAAGTTTTCTATGCTTATGTGTCATGAAAAGAATGCTTTATGTGATGGTTATATGGTTGAATTTCTTCATGATGCTACTGAAAATTGTTATGAGGGAGGAATATATGCTTGTAGGAATTGCAATAATATCACTTTTCCTCTCTATGTGTTCATAATTTTGAAGTTATACTTGTTTTGCTTTCCTATGCTAGTTGATTATTGCTCCCTTAAGTTGTTTGCTCACAAAATCCCTATGCATAGGAAGTGGGTTATACTTAAATGTGCTAGTCATATGCTTCATGATGCTCTCTCTTTGTGTTTCAATCCTTATCTTTTATGTGAGCATTAGTGAACTCATAGGCATTAAAGAAAAGCGCTTGTTGGGTGACAACCCAATAGTTTTACCAACTGTTTGTGTGTGTTCACATGATTATTCTACTGTAGTAATCGTGTTTTATTGTTTTTATTTCAACAAAGTACCAAGTAAAGCCTTGGGATCATGTTGGGTGATAGTTGATTTGATCTTGCTGAAAAACAGACACTCTGACGCTCACGAAAATAGCTCTCATTTTTAACAAAAGAGTGCTTTTGAGTTGATTCTTTTTGCAGAAGATTAATATACAAATTTCTCACGGGATCCAATTGTTTCATAATTTTTGGAGTAGCATAAGTATGGTTTGAGAACAGATTACTACAGACTGTTCTGTTTTTGGTAGGTTCTGTTTTCAATGCATAGTTTGCTTGTTTCCTTGTTTCTATGGATTATAATGCCCAATATAAATTGTGGAAATGATATGCTACAGTAGGAATTGTGTGTAAACAATTATGAATCTTGTCTTTAACAGTACCAAAAGTGAAATGGTTTGCTCTTTATCATACTAACCTATCTCACAAGGTTCCGTTAAGTTTTGTGTGGTTGAAGTTTTCAAGTTTTGGGTGAAATGTCGATATGAGGAGAATAAGGAGTGAAAAGACCCTAAGCTTGGGGATTCCCAAGGCACCACCAAGGTAATATTCATGGAAGATCCAAGCAAGTAATCTTGGGGATGCCCGGGGCATCCCCTCTTTCGTCTCCAGCATTATTGGTAACCTCACTCGGAGCTCTGTTTTCATTTGTCACATGATATGGGTTTTACTTAGAGCGTCAATTTATTTTGTTAGGATTTTCTTGCTGTTATTTAGAACAATTTTTTGCATCTTTTATTTCAATAAAAGTGGCAATGCTAGCCTTTGCCATGCTTTTTTTGCAAGTCTACATGTTGCTGTTTCAAAACAGGAAGTTTATCGATGTTGCAAAAATTCCCTAGAAAAGTAAGAATACGATAAATTGTTGAAACTTTTTGAAAAATAAGATCTGATTAATTTTCTATAGTGTAGTACTTTTATCATAATTTTTGGATTTAGGTAAGTATGATGAATATTGCATTCTTTACAGAGTGTACTGTTTTGGCAGATTGTTGTTATGGTTGCATTGTTTGCATATGTTTGCTTGTTTGATGATTCTATTTGAGGATAGGACTATTAACTATGAAGAGGCATTTAGTATGAAATGTTGAATAATAATTTTAGTGATTTTCTATAGTATAGAATGGTAAGGTTATTGCATTGGTTTATACTAACTTATCACACGAGTTCTTGTTGAGTTTTGTGTGGATGAAGTTTTTGAGATTTAGGGAAACTCTGATATGAGAGGAATTAAGGAGACACAAAAGATCAAGCTTGGGGACGCCCAAGGCATCCCAAGATAATATTCCAAGACGTCTCAAGCATCTAAGCTTGGGGATGCCCCGGTAGGCATCCCACCTTTCTTTCTTCAACAATTATCAGTTAGTATCGGTTGAGCCTAAGTTCTTGCTTCTTCACATGAGTTGTGCTATTCTTGGAATGTAATTTTGTTTTTTTTTGCTTTCTATTTTAATAAAATAATTATACCTGAAAGTTTTTAAATAAAATAGAGTCCTCAATTAGTTGCCAGGGAGGCTAGGTAAGCGGCATTCACATTCCCTCAACGAAGCTCTTTTCTATGGAATTGCTCATGTGCTTCACTTATATCCTATGAGTAAATTGTTGAATAAATTGAATATCATGAAGTTGAAATCATATCATGCCTAGTAGTGGCTTCACATTTGGTTTATAAAGTGAAAGCTTTTGAAGCTTGACAATCACAATATTGGTCATACAAGCAATTCACGAATAATTAGTATAAGGAAGAGAACTTTCACATGCAAATACACTATCTTGGAAATCTTTTGTGATGGTGAGCCCCCATCAAAATATTATATGCCAAAATTGTTGACGTTGGACAAGGAAGACAACGTAATGATTTATGTTTGTTCATATTCACATAGGAGTTATATTGTCATAGATCCTTCAACATGTGGTGCTTGCCCCCTATATTTGCTAGCCAAAAATTCCGCACCAAGTAGAGATACTAGTTGTGCATCCAAAACCCTTAAACCCAAATCTTGTTTTGAGAGTCCACCATACCTACCTACGGATTGAGCAAGATCCTTCAAGTAAGTTGTCATCGGTGCAGTAAGGCAATAAAAATCGCTTCTAGAAGTGTTAGATCATTTAGTGTAAGAGAAAATTGAGCGTTGTATGAACTTCTGATGGCAAAGAATATAAGTGACAGACTAGATAATAAAGGTTGCTATCATAAGGGGCAATATAATGTGACGTTCTTTTGCACTAAGGAGTTGAGCCTACAAACAAATAAGTGCATGGCAACCTCTGCTTCCCTCTACGAAGGGCCTATCTTTTACTTTATGTATTTACTTTTATGCAAGAGTCAAAGTTTTTCTCTATATTCCTTTTTATTTTTCTCCTTTGGAAAGCATCATGTGGTGAGGAAAGATCTAGGCACATATATCCAGTTGGATATGGGTATCATGAGTTATTATTGTTGACATCACCCTTGAGGTGAATAATTTGGGAGGCGAAATTAGAAGCCCCCATCTTTCTATGTGTCCGGTTGAAACGTTTTTCTCATGTGTATGCGGTGAGTGTTAGCAATCATAGAAGACTGTATGATGGTTGAGTATGTGGAGCTCTTACTTAGACTCTGTTGAATAAGTTGAATTACAATTGCTTGGTGACTGAGAACATAGGTTGTTGAGTTTCAAGAGAATTCATTGTTTGAACCATAACATGTGAATTGGTTGCTACTATAACATGAGAAGTTTTATAAGAAAGAATTACTGTTATGATGCTAGGAAAAGTGATTGAAATTATTATTGATCAAACTTATGCACTTTGCTTGCATTCACACTTCATCAATTATTTCTTTTATCATTTACCTACTCGAGGACGAGTAGGAATTAAGCTTGGGGACGCTGATACGTCTCCAACGTATCTATAATTTATGAAGTATTCACACCATTATATTATCATTCTTGGATGTTTTACAATCATTTTATACCAACTTTATATCATTTTTTGCGACTAACCTATTGACCCAGTGCCCAGTGCCAGTTGCTGTTTTTTGCTTGTTTTTTACATCGCAGGAAATCAATATCAAACGGAGTCCAAACACCGTGAAACTTCTTGAGGATTTTTTATGGACCAGAAGACATCTAGTGGGCCAAGGAAGCACCTGGGGGGTGCCTCGAGGGGGGCAGCACCTACCACGGCGTGCCTGGCGGCCCAGGCGCAACCAGGTGGGTTGTGCCCACCTCGGGTGCCCCCTGAACTGCCTATTCGCCCTATAAATCCCCAAATATTCCAAAACCCTTCAGGGTAGCCCTAGATCAGAAGTTCTGCCACCACAAGGCCTCTGTATCCATGAGATCCAGTCTAGACCCCGTTCCGGCACTTTGCCAGAGAGGGGAATCATCACCGATGGCCATCCTCATCATCCCGGCGGCACCACGATGAGGAGGGAGTAGTCCACCCTCGGGGCTGAGGGTTTGTACCAGTAGCTATGTGTTTAATATCTATCTCTCTCTTTCTCTCTCGTGTTGTTGACATGTCACGATCTTGATGTATCGCGGGCTTTGTTAATATAGTCTGATCATATGGTGTTTTCCCATCTCTATCTTGTTGTGATGAATTGTGTTTTTCCCTTTTAGATTTTGTTGTTATCGGAGTGAATACTTTTATGGATTTGAGAACACTTGATATATGTCTTGCAATTAAATACTCGTGGTGACAATGGGGTATCGTATTGATTCACTTGATATATGTTTTGGCACTGAACTTGCGGATTCCCTAGGTGACATTGGGGTAATCTATGCATAGGGGTTGATGCACGGTCTTGCCTTTGTTTCTCTGGTAGAAATCTTGGGGCACTCTTTGAAGTTCTTTGTGTTGGATTGAATATTATAAATCTGAATTTTGTTTTGGTGCTATTTCAGTGCGAACTCTAGGATAGATCAAACGGAAAGAATAGCTTTGTGTTATTTTAGTACGAACTCTTGAATAGACCGAATGGAAAGAATAGCTTTGAGGTGGTTTCGTACCCTACAAACAATTCTGTCTTATGTTCTCCGCTAGATAGGAACTTTGGAGTGATTCTTCATCGCACTTTGAGGGATGGTTATATGATCCAACTATGTTAGCACTGTTGAGAGATTGCACTAGTGAAAGTATGCACCCTAGGCCTCATTTTCAAGCATTGCAATACTGTTTTGTGCCCGTTTACTATCTGCTACCTTGCTGTTTTTATTTATTAAGATTATAAAAATATATTTCTACCATCCATATTACACTTTTATCACCATCTCACTGGTACACGTCGGTGCTATACAAACGGTTCTTAACCCCTTTCCGCGATGGCATTTGGAACCGTCACCCAGTGAGTGTGGGCGATAGGGGGGTCCTTCCCACACGACCTAGAAACCGTCAGGGATATGCCCTCCTGGCACACACGCTCGGCAAAATGAGGTTGTGTGGGACCGGCGAGCAAGCAAATACGGTTATACGTACAATAGTGCTCAAAAAATACAATTATACAGGTGAAATCATTTCCGGTCGTAAGTACATCCCACACAGTCAGTCCCCGCTAAATGTTTACGTTCGTATATTCATCCCACACAGTCGCTGCAAGGAAAACGTTTCCGTTCGTAGGTACATCACGCACAGTTTTCCCAGTTAAATCGTTTGTGATGGCCTTCCTATCGCACACAATACTAATAATTTTATCGTTTGCGTTATTGAATGCATCACACACGATGCATAGAAGAAACTTTGTGGCAAAGGCTATCCATCACACACAGCTTTTATGCGGTAAACGTTTGTGCAAGGTGGCCTAACACAGACAGTTTTGAAGAGAATGTCATGTGTGATTGCTCATCAATCCAATACGGTTTATTCCTAGAAACTGTGTGCGTTGCCTTAGGTCATCGCCCACGGTATTTTCTCAATAACCGTTTGCAATAGCAAAAACCGATTAGAAGGCTAATTGCCCTGTTATTAATAATCCATTTATTAATTTAATTGACATTCATACTAAATACATAATATATTTCATTCCCATATTAAGGAAGCAGGATTTCATAATTGAAATACATCAGACTACAACATGATATAACTTTAGCATCATAGACGGTACATAGACAAATGCATCTCATCAGGAAAACTGCTGAAGCGGAAGGCGAATATTGAGCCTTCATTGATGTTCAAGGTCTTTGCAACTATAGGCCAGTGCATGTGGATGATTGACCGTCCATCCTTCATCCTCTTCGGGAACACTTCAATATTGAACCGTGGGTGTTGTATGAATACCTTCCTCGCCTCCTAACCATATAGGTGGTTTGAGAGGTAATCATCAGTGAACTATTTTGGAAAGGCCTGAAAACAAGGATGTGCATAAATATCTTCTCTATATTGGAAATGGAGCAAAGGAATAAAAAGACAAGGTATAATAGTATAAAATAACAGAATGCAGCCAAAACAATTGAACATCGCATTGCAGAATTGAACCAAGCAGTTAACTAAACACCACAACAAATGAACCAACCGTTAACTGAGCACCACATTGCACAATATAATATACTCCTAATAGAAGATCAGACAGTTAACAAAACCAAGCATGCCTAACAACTTGGAAATATAGCAATTGTATTTGTTTCTCATGTATTTAGTACAACCAAATTCGAGTTATTTCTCACATGGTATACAATAACAGAATGCACACACAACAGTTGAACATCGCATTGCAGAATTGAACCAAACAGTTAAAAAACACCACAACAAATAAACCAAGTGTTAACTGAGCACCACATTGCACAATATAACATACTCCTAATAGAAGATCAGACAGTTAACCAAACCAAGCATGCTTAACAACTTGGAAATATAGCAATTATATTTGTTTCTCATGTATTTATTACAGCCAAATTCGATTTATTTCTCACATGGTATACAATAACAGAATGCACACACAACAATTGAACATCGCATTGCAGAATTGAACCAAATAGTTAACTAAACACCACAACAAATGAACCAAAGGTTAACTTCAAAAAAAATTGAGCACTGATACGTCTCCAATGTATCTATAATTTATGAAGCATTCATGCTATTATATTATCTGTTTTGGATGTTTACGGGCTTTATTATACACTTTTGTATTATTTTTGGGACTAACCTATTAACCGGAGGCCCAGCCCATATTGCTGTTTTCTTGCCTATTTCAGTGTTTCAAAGAAAAGGAATATCAAACGGAGTCCAAACGGAATGAAACCTTCGGGAAAGTTATTTTTGGAACGAACCTAACCTAGGAGACGTGGAGCTGAAGTCAGGGAAGCTTCGAGGAGGCCACAAGGCAGGGGGGTGCGCCCACCCCCTGGGCGCGCCCTCCACCCTCATGGGCCCCTCGTGGCTCCCCTGACCGACTTCTTTCACCTATATAAGTCCATATACCCTAAAACCCTCGGGGGAACAGAATAGATCGGGAGTTCCGCCGCCGTAAGCCTCTGTAGCCACCAAAAACCTCTCGGGAGCCCGTTCCGGCACCCTGCCGGAGGGGCAATCCCTCACTGGTGGCCATCTTCATCATCCCGGCGCTCTCCATGACGAGGAGGGAGTAGTTCACCCTCGGGGCTGAGGGTATGTACCAGTAGCTATGTGTTTGATCTCTCTCTCTCTCATGTTCTTGAGGTGATACAATCTTGATGTATCGCGAGCTTTGCTATTATAGTTCGATCTTACGATGTTTCTCCCCCTCTACTCTCTTGTAATGGATTGAATCTTCCCTTGTAGCAGATACAATTTACCATCGTATCTGTTACAAGAGAGTAGAGGGGTTATACGTCTCCGTCGTATCTATAATTTTTGATTGTTCCATGCCAATATTCTTCAACTTTCATACATTTTTGGTAACTTTTTATACTATTTTTGGGACTAATATATTGATCCAGTGCCCAGTACCAGTTCCTGTTTGTTGCATGTTTTATGTTTCATAGAAACCCAATATCAAACGGAATCCAAACGGGATAAAAATGGACGGACAATTATTTTGGAATATTTGGGATTTTTCGGAGGAAGAATCAATGCGAAACGGTGCCCGAGGTGGCCACGAGACATGGGGCATGCCCTCCCCCCTGGGCGCACCTGGCACCCTCATGGGCCACCCGTAAGGCGGTTGACGCTCTTCTTTTGCCGCAAGAAAGCTAATTTTAGGAGAAAAATCTGGCTGAAAGATTCACCCTAATCGGAGTTACGGATCTCCGGATATAAAAGAAACAGTGAAGGGGCAGAATCTGGGAACGCAAAAACAGAGAGATATATCCAATCTCGGAGGGGCTCTCGCCCCTCCCAAGCCATGGGAGCCAAGGACCAGAGGGGAAACTCTTCTCCCATCTAGGGATAAGGTAAAGGAAGAAGAAGAATAAGGTGGGGGGGCTCTCTCCCCCTTGCTTCCGGTGGCGCGGGAACGCCGCCCGGGGCCATCATCATCACCGCGATCTTCACCAACAACTTCACCGCCTTCATCACCAACTCTTCCCCCCTCTATGCAGCAGTGTAACCTCTCTCTTACCCGTTGTAATCTCTACTTAAACATGGTGCTCAACGCTATATATTATTTCCCAATGATGTATGGCTATCTTATGATGTTTGAGTAGATCCCTTTTGTCCTATGGGTTAATTGATGATCGTGATTGGTTTGAGTTGCATGTTTTATTATTGGTGCTGTCCTATGGTGCCCTCCGTGTCACGCAAGCGTGAGGGATTCCCTCTGTAGGGTGTTGCAATGCGTTCATGATTCGCTTATAGTGGGTTGCATGAGTGACTGAAACACAAGCCCGAGTAAGTGGGTTGTTGCGTATGGGATAAAGAGGACTTGATGCTTTAATGCTATGGTTGGGTTTTACCTTAATGATCTTTAGTAGTTGCGGATGCTTGCTAGAGTTCCAATCATAAGTGCATATGATCCAAGAATAGAAAATATGTTAGCTTATGCCTCTCCCTCAAATAAAATTGGAATAGTGATTACCGGTCTAAGTTATCGATTACCTTGGACAAATAACTTTCTCGTGACACAACGCTCTCTACTAATACTTGCTTTATTGCATCTTTATCTAGACAGCCCCTACTTTTTATTTACGTGTTCATTATATTCTTGCAAACCTATCCAACAACACCTACAAAGTACTTCTAGTTTCATACTCGTTCTAGGTAAAGCGAGCGTCAAGCGTGCGTAGAGTCGTATCAGTGGCCGATAGGACTTGAGAGAGTATTTGTTCTACCTTTAGATCCTCGTTGGGTTCGACACTCTTACTTATCAAAATAGGCTACAACTATCCCGTATACTTGCAGGTTATCAAGACCTTTTTCTGGTGCCGTTGCCGGGGAGTCATAGCGTGGGATGAATATTCTCGTGTGTGCTTGTTTGCTTTATCACTAAGTAATTTTTATTTGTTGTTCTTAGTTGTTCTTTATCTTTAGTTATGGATATGGAACTCGAAATACAAATTAGGTGTACTTGCTACTCATGGAGATGGGAAACCTCCTAAAACCCTTGATGCTGGTTATGTGGAAAATATTATGTACTACTTTGATAATCCTGAGAAAACCCCATTCAATTATGTTATGGGAGACATGTTGGATCAACATTAATACTTTAGGGATTATCGCTTGACACAAAAAGGGAAACTAGTATGGGATCAAATTCATATATTACGTTGGTATGCTCGTCAACTATGCTTGATACATGATTATACTTGTTGCTCTAGGATGAAGGCTTCACACCTTCCCTTTTCATGCAAATTCAATGATAATAAAACCTTAGCTTCTTATGCTAATGGTGTATATGATTACTATGATGTGGAACAAATAGACGAATTTGTTGCTTTTATGGGTGCTTATGAGATTGAATCTATGTTTAAAGCATTTGACGATTTTGATGATTCAGTTTATAGACCAGAAAATTTTGCTATACTTAGATATTGCTATGAAAATTATGAATACAATTACAATATTAATGCATTTATTGAGAAAGTCTCCGCTGTCCAAGAAGAGACTAATATTTTGCAGGAAGCTATGGAAGAAGAAATTGACGAAATTGTGATCTCATTGGATGAAAATGATGATGAGGAGAGCAAAGAACAAAAGGAGGAAGAGCGGATTTATCAGCCGTGCCCACCTTCTAATTAGAGTAACTCTTCAACTCATACATTGTTTAATTCCCCTTCGTGCTTATTGAAGGATGATTGCTATGATGATTGCTATGATCCTGTTGATTCTCTTGAAATTTCCCTATTTGATGATGCTTGCTATGCTTGTGGCCAAGATGGCAATATGAATTATGCTTATGGAGATGAACTTGCTACAGTTCCTAATGTTAAACATGAAATTGTTGCTGTTGCACCCACGCGTGATAGTCCTATTGCCTTTTTGAATTCTCCCGACTACACTATATCAGAGAAGTTTGTGCTTATTAAGGATTATATTGATGGGTTGCCTTTTACCATTGCACATGATGATTTTGATGAATATAATATGCATGTGCTTTCTGCTCCTACTTGCAATTATTATGAGAGAGGAACTACATCTCCGCCTCTTTATGTTTCTAACACGGTAGAATTGCAAGAAACTGCTTATATTATGCATTGGCCTTTACTTGGTGTGCATCAATTGTTCTTTTATGACATGCGATGCATAGGAAGAGAGTTAGACTTTGTCATTGCTTGATATATGTTACCTTGTGCTCACTACTAAATTACAAATCATTGTTAATTAAAATTGGCTTTGATATACCTTGGGATCCGGGTGGATTCGTTACTTGAGCACTAAATGCCTAGCTTAATGGATTTTAAGAAAGCGCTGCCAGGGAGACAACCCGGAAGTTTTAGAGAGTCATTTATTTCTGTTGAGTGCTTTTATATAGTTTAAAAACAAAAAAAATAAAGAGGGGAACCTAAAACTTTTCAAAAAGGAAAGTGAAAGTGAGAAAGACAAGCATTGTTGAAGTGGGAGCTAGCCTTGAACTTTGTTCATGCTCACGGAAACTTTGTGAATCTTGATTACAGAAAATTTTCATCGAAAATAATTAGCCCCTTGTATAATTCCATTGTATTATAAAAACAATGTGCCAAGGTTTGCCTTTAGGATGTTTATGATGCTTGTTGGTTTGTACGGTGCAGGACAGAAACTTTGGATGTAGTGCGCGATTTAACATTTTTAACTGGAACGTCAATTGGTTCTGATTCCTTTTGCATTGTCTTTCTATACAACTTTTTTATTTTTCCTAATTTTAGTAGAATTTTTGGGGTACTAGAAGTATGGTGAATGTTCATATTTCTGCAGACTGTTCTGTTTTGACAGATTCTGTTTTTGATGCATAGTTTGCTTATTTTGATGAATCTGTCAATTTATATCAGTGGATTTAAGCCATGAAAAAGTTATATTACAGTAGAAACAATGCTAAAACAAAATATGAATTGGTTTTCAACAGCACTTAGAGTAGTGATTTGCTTTATTATACTAACGGATCTTACCGAGTTTTTTGTTGAAGTTTTGTTTGGATGAAGTGTCTAATCGAGGATGTCTCGGTATGAGGAAAAGGAAGAGAGGCAAGAGCTCAAGCTTGGGGATGCCCGAGGCACCCCAAGTAAATATTCAAGGAGACTCAAGCGGCTAAGCTTGGGGATGTCCCGGAAGGCATCCCCTCTTTCTTCAACAAGTATCGGTATGTTTTTGGATTCGTTTCGTTCATGCGATATGTGCAAGTCTTGGAGCGTCTTTTGCATTTAGTTTTCACTTTTCTTTTATGCACCATGCTGGTATGAGATAGTCCTTGGTTGATTTATAGAATGCTATTTGCACTTCACTTAAATCTTTTGAGTATGGCTTTATAGAATGCTTCATGTGCTTCCCTTATATCATTTGAAGTCTGGATTGCCTGTTTCTCTTCACATAGAAAACCGCAATTTGTAGAATGCTCTTTTGCTTCACTTATATTTGTTAGAGCGTGGGCATATCTTTTGCAGAAAGAATTAAACTCTCTTGCTTCACTTATATCTATTTAGAGAGATGACAGGAATTGGTCATTCACATGGTTAGTCATAAAATCCTACATAAACTTATGGATCGCTGAATATGATATGTTTGATTCCTTGCAATAGTTTTGCGATATAAATATGTGATATTAGAGTCATGCTAGTGGGTGGTTTTGGATTGTAGAGACACTTGTGTTGAGGTTTGCAAGTCCCGTAGCATGCACGTATGGTAACTGTTGTGTGACAAATTTGAAGCATGGGGTGTTTCTTTGATTATCTTCCTTATGAGTGGCGGTCGGGGACGAGCGATGGTCTTTTCCTACCAATCTATCCCCCTAGGGGCATGCGTAGTAGTACTTTTCTTCGAGGGATAATAAATTCTTGCAATAAGTATGTGAGTTCTTTATGACTAATGTTGAGTCCATGGATTATACACACTTTTACCTTTCCATCATTGCTAGCCTCTTCGGTACCGTGCATTGCCCTTTCTCACCTCGAGAGTCAGTGCAAACTTCACGGGTGCATCCAAACCCCGTGATATGATACGCTCTATCACACATAAGCCTCCTTATATCTTCCTCAAAACAGCCACCATACCTACCTATTATGGCATTTCCATAGCCATTCCGAGATATATTCTCATGCAACTTCCATCATCATCATATACATGACTTGAGCATTCATTGTCATATTGCCTTGCATGATCATGAGATAGCTAGCATGATGTTTTCATGGCTTGTCCGTTTTTTTGATGTCATTGCTACGCTAGATCATTGCACATCCCGGTACATCGCCGGAGGCATTCATATAGAGTCATATCTTTGTTCTAATATCAAGTTGTAATATTGAGTTGTAAGTAAACAAAAGTGTGATGACCATTATCATAGAGCATTGCCCCATGAAAAACAAAGAAAAATGAAAAAAAAAGGAAAGGCCAAAGAAGCTTAAATAAAAAGGGGGCCAAAGAAGCCCATCCAAAAAAAGAGAAAAGAAAAAAAGAAAAAAAAGAGAAAAGAAAAGGGGCAATGTTACTATCCTTTTACCACACGTGTGCTTCAAAACAACACCATGTTCTTCATATAGAGAGTCTCCTATGTTATCACTTTCATATACTAGTGGGAATTTTCATTATAGAACTTGTCTTGTATATTCCAACGATGGGCTTCCTCAAATGCCCTAGGTCTTCATGAGCAAGCAAGTTGGATGCACACCCACCTAGTTATCAGTTTGAGCTTTCATACACTTCTAGCTCTTAGTGCATCCGTTGCATGGCAATCCCTACTCCTCGCATTGACAACAATTGATGGGCATCTCCATAGCCCGTTGATTAGCCGCGTCGATGCGCGACTTTCTCCCTTTTTTCTCCACATAAACCCCACCATCATATTCTATTCCACCTATAGTGCTATATCCATGGCTTGCGCTCATATATTGCGTGAGGGTTGAAAAATCTGAAGCGCGTTAAAAAGTATGAACCAATTGCTCGGCTTGTCATCGGGGTTGTGCATGATGGGAGCATTTTGTGTGACGAAAATGAAGCATGGCCAAACTATATGATTTTGTAGGGATAAGCTTGCTTTGGCCTTGTTGTTTTGAAAATACATGATTGCTTTATTGGTACGCTCGAAGTATTATTGTTTTTATGTCAAATGATAGACTATTGCTTTGAATCACTCGTATCTTAATATGCATGCCATAATTAGACATATGATCAAGATTATGCTAGCTAGCATTCCACATCAAAAGTTATCTTTTTATCATTACCTACTCGAGGACGAGCAGGAATTAAGCTTGGGGATGCTGATACGTCTCCATCGTTTCTATAATTTTTTATTGTTCCATGCCAATATTCTTCAACTTTCATATACTTTTGGCAACTTTTTATACTATTTGGGACTAACATATTGATCCAGTGCCCAGTGCCAGTTCCTGTTTGTTGCATGTTTTATGTTTTGTAGAAACCCAATATCAAACGGGTTCCAAACGGGATAAAAACGGACGAATAATTATTTTGGAATATTTGGGATTTTCCGAAGGAAGAATCAACGCGAAACGGTGCCCGAAGTGGCCACGAGACAGGGGGCACGCCCTCCCCCATGGGCGCATGTGGCACCCTCATGGGCCACCCGTAAGGCAGTTGACGCTCTTATTTTGCCGCAAGAAAGCTAATTTTATGACAAAAATCTGGGCGAAAGATTCACCCCAATCGGAGTTACGGATCTCCGGATATAAAAGAAACGGTGAAGGGGCAGAATCTGGGAACACAGAAACAAAGAGATAGATCCAATCTCCGAGGGGCTCTCGCCCTTCCCAAGCCATGGGAGCCAAGGACTAGAGGGGAAACCCTTGTCCCATCTAGCGAGAAGGTCAAGGAAGAAGAAGAAGAAGGGGGGCTCTCTCCCCCTTGCTTCCAGTGGCGCCGGAACGCCGCCGGGGGCCATCATCATCACCGCGATCTTCACCAACAACTTCACCGCCTCCATCACCAACTCTTCCCCCCTCTATGCAGCGGTGTAACCTCTCTCTTACCCGCTGTAATCTCTACTTAAAAATGGTTCTCAACGCTATATATTATTTCCCATTGATGTATGGCTATCTTATGATGTTTGAGTAGATCCGTTTTGTAATATGGGTTAATTGATGATCGTGATTGGTTTGAGTTGCATGTTTTATTATTGGTGTTGTCCTATGGTGCCCTCCGTGTCGCGCAAGCGTGAGGGATTCCCGCTGTAGGGTGTTGCAATGCATTCATGATTCTCTTATCGTGGATTGCTGTCACATCCCTAGCTGCTGGTAGTGCTCTAGGCTAGCTTCATGTGTGCATCATGTCTATATTTTCGAAACTTGAACTGAGGAATTTTGGAAGCCTCAAAAACTTAAATAAAAGAGGGGCAAAAACCCTAGAAATCTCATTCATTGCTCCAAAGTGCTCTTCTTAAATGTTTGATAATTTTTGGTAAGGGTTCTGGTCCCAACCAAAATATTGAACATTTTTAAGGATTTATTTTTCGGACTTTGGATTTAATTCATTAGCTATTTGAATTTGAATTATATTCATATAATTAGAATATAATTTCAAATACCCCTGAAATATTTTATAAGCTTTTGGAAAAGTCCATCTAGCAATATAAAATATTCAGAGGAGTTTTTGGCATTGTTTGAATTATTTTAAATTCAAAACAGTGGCAAAATAAATTAAATAAAACAAAACAGGAGAAAAAAATAAAACAGAGCAGAAAGCCACCTGGGCCACTTACCTGGCGCCACTTACCTGGCCCAGCTCCATTCGGCCGGCCCAGCCCACCTCCTCCCCCTTGTCCTCTTCCTCCTCTGCCAGGAGGACGAACAGAGGCAAGGCGTGGTGCGCGCCGACGCTGCCTCGGCCACCTCCTGCTTCCCCTGGCCACCTCCTGCTTCCCCTGGCCGCGTGGATGAATGCCCCGGTGTCGTCCCGATCCGCCCGACCTCTCTCACTCTTCCCCTGCTCCCTCTCTTGCCGTTTCCCACCTCACCGAACACGCTCGCCGCCGCCGACGAGCTCCCTCAAAGGCTCCGCCTCGACCCCCTCCTTCCTCCCCACCGACCCACGGCCCTCCGGAAGCCCTGCAACGCCGCCACCATCGCCGTTCCGTCGCCGGCCACCGAAGCTCACCGCCATCGATTCGTGACGTCTGGCGCATCCCCGAGCCCACTGAGCCACCCTGCTGCCCCCCTGTGAGCTTACCGTCGTTTCCCCTCACCTCTCTCTCTCGCGCGCGCCCTGTAGCCGCCGCCCCACGAGCACCCGAAGCCGCCGTCCGCCATGGCCGGCGAGCTCCGTGCCCCGAGCACCTCTACCTCGCATAGCAGCTCCGATATGCTCCTGCCGCCCTTTAGGTGCTGCCTAGCACCTCCGTTCACCCACCCATGAGCTGCAGCACCACACCCGCACTTAGCCGAGCTCCGGCCGCCGCGGAAGTGGATGCCGCCGTCGATCTGAGTCGTCTCCGGCAACCCCACTAGCACCAGAGGACGCGGACGAGGCTCGGGGTTCCAACAGTGCCATCCGCGCCTCGATCCGTGGCCTGTGCTGCGATTCCGCGCATCGCCGCCGTCTCGGGCCTCACCGGCGTCATGTCGCCGGTGGATTAGCCCCGGTTGACCAGGGATTTGACCCCCCCTGGGTCACTGACGTGTGGGCCTGTCCCCTGCTAACTCTTGGTTAAGATAATAACTAATTTTAACTAAGACACTGACTCACTGACATGCGGGCCCCGCCCGGCTAACTAAGTTAGTTAGGGTTAATTTTAATTAGGTTAATTAGTCCAGACACTGACACGTAGGGCCCACAGGTCAGTTTGACCTGGACGGCGCCCGTTGACCTGCTGACGTCACTATGAGGTCATGATGACGCAATAATTCCTTTTTGGAATTTAAATAATTCTTAAATGATTTATTATTTTCAGAAAATGCCCTAAACTTCAATAAATCATAGAAAATTAACTGTAACTCCAAATTAAATAAATTATATATGAAAAATTATCAGAAAAATTCAAGGAATCCATCTGTACAACTTATAGATGCTGTTTAGCACAAATCAATTAAATGGCATTTAAATAATCACATATGGAGTTTGAATTTGAATCTTGTATTCAAACCAACCCCATTTAACTTGTTGCTAAATGCATTAGCCCAAAACACATTCATTTTGCCATGTCATGATCATGCATCATATTGTGCATTGCATTGATTGTGTTCCCTTCTGTGTTGCCGGTATTTGTCCCCTCTCGATAGACGTGATACCGATGATGTGATCGTTGACACTGATGAAGACTCAATGTTATCTTCAGAAGTGCCAGGCAAGCAAAACCCCCTTGTTCATTCCGATACAATCCTACTCTCTCGCTCCTGCTCTCTTTTAATGCATTAGGACAACACCGATTCATCTGTTACTTGCTGCGGTAGCTGAACCCCTTTATCCTTTGCATGACCTGTCATTGCCACAGTAAATAGATGAAACCCACTAGCATGAGTAGGAGTTGTTTGAGCCCTGTTGTGCCTACTCATTCATGCTTGTTTGTCATGCCTGCTATTGCTTAGAGTTGTGTCAGGTCTGATTCATCGGGAATGAATCAGAGGCGTGTGAATCTGTCCTACTGTGTGTGAGCTAAGTGTGTGAATACGATTTGGTAAAGGTAGCGGTGAGAGGCCATGTAGGAGTACATGGTGGGTTGTCTCATTGCAGCCGTCCTCAGGAACTGAGTTCTATGTTTGTGATCCATGATTCAGCTACTACCACGCATTGGGCCCGAAACCAATGGACCCTCTCGGCTTCTTGATCACCCTTGTCCTTTGTCCAGGAGTTGCAAGTACTTTCTGGTGTTTGTAGTATGCTGGAGGCCGTGCGCAGCGCTGACCGTAGGGGTGGGCTGTGATGCGGTAGGCACGTGGCCGGGTAAACCGGGCGCCCGTTTGGTGTCACGGAACCCTGTTCACATCGTTTGGGGCTGTGAGCGAAACTCCGGCCGGATCTCCTCATGGATGGAACCCGAATAGGCGATAAACCTGGACTAGGGACTTGAGTGTTTAGGCAGGCCGTGGCCGACACCCACGTTGGGCTTCCGCTTGAAGGTTGCCGAGTACATGTCGTGTAAACGGCGGTAAGTGGTGAGAGCGTGTGTGAAGAAGTACACCCCTGCAGGGTTAATATGATCTATTCGAATAGCCGTGTCCGCGGAAAAGGACTTCTGGGTTGCTTATATCAGTTCATAGACAAGTGAAAGTGGATACTCTAAAATACGCAAGATAAGCGTGAGTGCTATGGATGGCGTTCTCGTAGGGAGACGGGAGCGGTTCCATAGTGGTGTATTGATATGGTGAATATGTGGACTCGTGTGCGCCACCTCAAAAGAGTTACATTGCAGTCGTAGTTTAGGATAGCCACCGAGTCAAAGCTGGCTTGCTGCAGTTAAACCCCACCATCCCCTTTGTTGATAATGATGCATATGTAGTTAGTTCTGATGTAAGTCTTGCCAGGTACATTTGTACTCACGTTTGCCTATTTTATGTTTTTGCAGAGAGACTTCAGTCTCACTATTAGTTCCGCTTGGACTTCGACGTTTAGCTTGTTACCTCAGCTACGATCTTGTGCCCCGGCAGGATCTGGTAGATAGTCAGGCTTCTCAGCCCTTTTCAGTTATAGATGTCTGTACCCAGACATGATAGCTTCCGCTTGTGCTTTGATTTGTATGCTCTGAGTGTTGGGTCATGAGACCCATGTTTGTAATATCTCGCTCCTCGGAGCCTAATGAATAAATTACTTGAGTCGTAGAGTCATGTTGTGATGCCATGTTGTATTTGCACATATCGAGCATATTGTGTGTATGTTATTGAAATGCTTGGTATGTGTGGGATCTGACCATCTAGTTGTTTATCTTTAGTAGCCTCTCTTACCGGGAAATGTCTCCTAGTGTTTCCACTGAGCCATGGTAGCTTGCTACTGCTCCGGAACACTTAGGCTGGCCGGCATGTGTCCTTCTTCGTTCCTGTGTCTGTCCCTTCGGGGAAATGTCACGCGGTGAATACCGGAGTCCTGTTAGCCCGCTACAGCCCGGTTCACCGGAGTCCTGCTAGCCCAGTGCTACAGCCTGGATTCACTCGCTGATGACCGACACGTTCGATGCTGGGTCATGGATGCCTGTCCCTGTAAGTTTGTGCCGCTTTGGGTTTACGACTAGCCATGTCAGCCCGGGCTCCTTATCATATGGATGCTAGCGACACTGTCATATACGTGTGCCAAAAGGCGCAAACGGTCCCGGGCAAAGGTAAGTCGACACCGTGGGAATACCGTGCGTGAGGCCGCAAAGTGATATGAGGAGTTACATGCTAGATCGATGTGGCATTGAGTCGGGGTCCTGACAGCGTTGGTATCAGAGCTTGACTGCCTGTAGGATTACCAAGCCAAACTGGTCGAAGTTGAGTCTAGAAATGCTTTAGTTATATAAGGGAATTGATTGTGGGATGGAACGTAAGGCTCTTTTTACTCCTTATACCTTATGCCTTCTTATCTGAGTCATCTTATCTTTCCTGCGGGGATTAAGAACTAGGCTATCTTTTCTTTCTATCAAGATCACGTGTTACTAATCAGTGGACTTATAGATTGTTGGATTTAAGCTTGAGTTCAGTTCCTACGACTTCTGTATGTTAACTGTTGATCTCGAGACCTTGATATTGTGCTTCTGAGTGGTTATGCCACCATTTTTGTGAATGTCTCAAATCTTTTCTGAGCATTTACAGCCGTTATGCTGTCCGAGTCATCCCAGGTTTCTAAATTGTCTGATGCATTTGCAAAATCCTTTCCCTCTGGTTTCGATGTTCCTTTATGCCAGCTCAATCACACTAATTATTGAGTTGAGGTATTCTATTGCCTCGACATATATGTTGGAGATATTATTATGACCCTAGGTGTCTTAGGGGATCATCTAGTAATTTAGCCATGATTTGTGTTCCCAGTGTGATGATTCTGGCCTTTATCCTCGAAAGCATTCCGTGATGCTACTTAGTAGTAGGTATTCTACTCCTGGGTTCTGAACCCGAGATTCACTCTACCTACTTCATGTTGATAGTAATTGCTAGTGCCTTTAGGATATTAGTAACCTTTGCGATAGTCCTTGAAGTCCGTGGTATCTTCTTCTTCCAAATACCATGAACTACTTATGGCAGAAGTTCCTCGTTGAACTGAAATATCACAACAGGATTATTTTTGATGAGTTCTCCATTATATATTGTGGCTCTGCCAGTTCTACCTTTCCGCATGGGTTATCCGGAAGAAATATGTTGAACTTGGTTCGACATACTAATCTATGCATCCACAACTCAGAAAATTATATGTTCCTTTGAGTTGTTCTCTTTAGTTGCATTCTGACCTTCGTCTATCAATTGATAGTCAAGAGTATGCGTCTGTTCGTTTATCGATGCCTATTACTCTTGTGGTCCGTCAAGCCATTCTATCGCAGAATGACTAGGAGAAACAAACTCCAGTACCTCTTCCATATCTAGGATTGGGTCAAAATAGTTGTATTCCGCAGATCAAATGCCAATCCAGCTTTTGGGTCTGTTCTACCTTGAAGTATTACCATCTTTATATCAGGAATATCATGGGAATTGCACACCATCTTATGAATTCTTGACGCAGTAATACTTCTGATCATCATTGATAATTTCTCGGTTTCCGTGTTATTGTAACCGGAATGCCGACAAATGAATCATGGTGTGTGAAATCAATACTGCTAGCAACTCCATTGCTTGGTAGTTAAATGGACGATAACCTCATTCTTAGCATGTTGGTTATTGAATCGTCACCCTAAGGTTGATTGTGCTACGTAGTCCTTATTTCGGTGCACCCTTCGATTGATGAGTTAGGATCTTGTCAAGTCCTCACTCATTTGATCATATCGTCTTGCCCTGAAAAGCAAGATTGTTCTCGAGCTTAGTAACATACCGGTGGTTCGTGATTTTCTGAATATCTTCTCAGAAGTATTACCAGGTTGTCACCTGACCGCTATGTTGAGTTCGTGATCAAGTTGGTTTATTCCTGTAAACCACCCCTTCTCCAAGAATCCGTGTTGGATACCCTGAGCTAGTTGGATAAGCTAAACAACAACTTGGAGAGTTGGAGGATAAAAGCTTGCCTGACTTAGTTCGTTCCAAAGGGATAATCTTGTGTAGTGTGTGTTGAAGAAAGATGATATCTTCATCGATTGGTCCCTGTGATCAGTTGCTGGACCTATTGTCTTATCAATCCTTTGATTTGAGTGTGGGCTATCGTCAAATCAAATCAGTACCAACGATGCTCATAATGTTGTCTTATTCGTGGTTGATCCCTCGAGCATACACCATTACATCTTTGGTCTGACCAATGCTATCACCGTGTTCACTTAACTATGGAATTCCTTTTAAAAAGGAAACCCGAATGAATTGTTGTTGAGCCCATTGAAAACATCCTTATTCCCTCCATGATTTGTTGAACATTAAGCTAGTGTTGGAAACTTTTGAAAGCATTTCTTCATGCTAGTTCATGAAGCATATGTTCAGATGTAAGAAGTGACTTCATCCAGTCCATGTGCATTTGATGCAAGTTGCCGCCGTGGATTCGAGAAAGTCAATGTTGTTTTCTTTGGAATCATCCCAAATCAGTCATGCATACGTGCGAAGTATTCTGTGGTTCGGAGACTTGCAACCTCCATTCTATATGGGTCCCTAGCACACCAAGCCACTGATTGATTTGTTCAAGGTTAATAAGTTCTAAGTGCTAGTCCCGAAGGTACCAGACGGATTTGTACAAAACTTCGATATCCTCGCTGATGGTTCCCCCTCCTGAACTCGGTAGTGTTTTATTATAAGACTACTTTGTGGTCATGCTTGTCTGGGACAACGTGTTCACATGTTTGTAGCAGAACCAGCTCATGTTTTGGAGCTTACTATCGTAGTTCATTCCCCGAGAATCTCGCAACGTCATCTCGTCGATTTGTGTTGCAAACTTTCATTTTTCTTCCTAGACTCGATGAGCCTGGAATATTCTGACACCAACCAGATCTGAATCTCCGGCAGATATGATGGTTGGAACATTTCCCAAGAATTATAATATTGGTCGCGTGATAACCGGTAAAGTGGATGTCGTGGCCAACACACCCAGCCGGAAGACCTGTTATTATAATATCTTGATTGAAGAAGTTGGCCACCTCCCCATAAGGATTTCGTAGGATTTACCTCCGTAACTGTTCCTTATGGATTCTAGTGCTCCCGAAGTCCGACCTTTTTACTTGATGTTCTAGATATCAAACCATATCTATGAGTGGGTTACACTAGCACATCAAGGAGAACATTAGAAGCGGAGTGCTAAATGTCTCTCGGTCGATCATCCAGATTTTATTTTCTTGGCCCCGCCAAGGGTGAAATCTGAGAAGGTGTTATCTTCCTTTGCATCTGCATCATCCATCATCATTCATCATTGTAGCAAGTTGTGTTGCCAGGATCCTTGACACGGATATTGGTAGAATCTTGATGATTGTGGAAATGCTCAAGTTCTTGAGAGCACGCACAAGCGTTAGGTGTCACCATCGGCACTAGCTAGGTTTGCTCTCAACTTCCTCGGCAATGCTATGACCTTCTCAAACAGTGAATTCACTCTCTATTGTTGGGTTCTTCCCCAGTTACCAGAATCATTCCCAGCATTTGCATTTTGTTCCCAGCTTGCACCGCCAATGTGCCATTCTACCATGGGTCTCTTCCATTTCCGGTGATAAGCAAATTC
Source organism: Triticum dicoccoides (assembly GCF_002162155.2). Lineage (NCBI taxonomy): Eukaryota > Viridiplantae > Streptophyta > Magnoliopsida > Poales > Poaceae > Triticum > Triticum dicoccoides. The sequence goes on from NC_041393.1 coordinate 575,892,702, forward strand.
ATCCACTGTGTTGTCTTCAACAAGGTAATCCACATCATCCAAGTCCGAGTATGCCATTCTACCAAACCCCTCTAAATGATCGATTATGATTTGCCTTAAGCTGGTATAAAGAGTTTCAATGATCTCTGAATCAAAGGTAATTCTTTTTGCCACTTAGGGTAATAATCTACGAATCACCCTCCTCCAGGATGTTTCGTCATGGTATCATAGCAACTCAACTCCTCGCTACGTGGACAATCGTTTACCACCTTCTTAAGTGTGGAATTGTTGTCCACCTAGTGAACCTTCGTCATCCGTTTCCTTCCACCCATCTTGATGTGTATCTCGTGTCTCAACCCGAGAGATGGTCCTATGTCTCATTCCGTGAGTTGTTCGATCTTCGAGAAGATCGACCCTTCTAGAGTCTCCTTCTTCCCTTCATGTCATGTTGACAGGATTTCTCAGAGCAGGACTTCAAGACAACAATGGTGTTCAAATCAACGTTCATTTAAAGTGCAACCTGAATTGTGAAGATTATACTAGTCTGCGTTACCCTTCACCTTACCCTACGCTTGAATCTCGAGACGAGATTCTTGTTTAGTGGGGGTGAGTTGTCACATCCCTAGCTGCTGGTAGTGCTCTAGGCTAGCTTCATGTGTGCATCATGTCTATATTTTCGAAACTTGAACTGAGGAATTTTGGAAGCCTCAAAAACTTAAATAAAAGAGGGGCAAAAACCCTAGAAATCTCATTCATTGCTCCAAAGTGCTCTTCTTAAATGTTTGATAATTTTTGGTAAGGGTTCTGGTCCCAACCAAAATATTGAACATTTTTAAGGATTTATTTTTGGGACTTTGGATTTAATTCATTAGCTATTTGAATTTGAATTATATTCATATAATTAGAATATAATTTCAAATACCCCTGAAATATTTTATAAGCTTTTGGAAAAGTCCATCTAGCAATATAAAATATTCAGAGGAGTTTTTGGCATTGTTTGAATTATTTTAAATTCAAAACAGTGGCAAAATAAATTAAATAAAACAAAACAGGAGAAAAAAATAAAACAGAGCAGAAAGCCACCTGGGCCACTTACCTGGCGCCACTTACCTGGCCCAGCTCCATTCGGCCGGCCCAGCCCACCTCCTCCCCCTTGTCCTCTTCCTCCTCTGCCAGGAGGACGAACAGAGGCGAGGCGTGGCGCGCGCCGACGCTGCCTCGGCCACCTCCTGCTTCCCCTGGCCAGCTCCTGCTTCCCCTAGCCGCGTGGATGAATGCCCCGGTGTCGTCCCGATCCGCCCGACCTCTCTCACTCTTCCCCTGCTCCCTCTCTCTCCGTTTCCCACCTCACCGAACACGCTCGCCGCCGCCGACGAGCTCCCTCGTGGCCACCGGCCACCCCTAGCCTCGCCGATGCGCTCAAAGGCTCCGCCTCGACCCCCTCCTTCCTCCCCACCGACCCACGGCCCTCCGGAAGCCCTGCAACACCGCCATCATCGCCGTTCCGTCGCCGGCCACCGAAGATCACCGCCGTCGATTCGTGACGTCTGGCGCATCCCCGAGCCCACTGAGCCACCCTGCTGCCCCCCTGTGAGCTTACCGTCGTTTCCCCTCACCTCTCTCTCTCGCGCGCGCCCTGTAGCCGCCGCCCCACGAGCACCCGAAGCCGCCGTCCGCCATGGCCGGCGAGCTCCGTGCCCCGAGCACCTCTGCCTCGCATAGCAGCTCCGATATGCTCCTGCCGCCCTTTAGGTGCTGCCTAGCACCTCCGTTCACCCACCCATGAGCTGCAGCACCACACCCGCACTTAGCCGAGCTCCGGCCGCCGCGGAAGTGGACGCCGTCGTCGATCTGAGTCATCTCCGGCAACCCCAGTAGCACCAGAGGACGCAGACGAGGCTCGGGGTTCCAACGGTGCCATCCGCGCCTCGATCCGTGGCCTGTGCTGCGATTCCGCGCATCGCCGCCGTCTCGGGCCTCGCCGGCGTCATGTCGCCGGTGGATTAGCCCCGGTTGACCAGGGATTTGACCCCCCCTGGGTCACTGACGTGTGGGCCCGTCCCCTGCTAACTCTTGGTTAAGATAATAACTAATTTTAACTAAGACACTCACTCACTGACATGCGGGCCCCGCCCGGCTAACTAAGTTAGTTAGGGTTAATTTTAATTAGGTTAATTAGTCCAGACACTGACACGTAGGGCCCACAGGTCAGTTTGACCTGGACGGCGCCCGTTGACCTGCTGACGTCACTATGAGGTCATGATGACGCAATAATTCCTTTCTGGAATTCATATAATTCTTAAATGATTTATTATTTTCAGAAAATGCCCTAAACTTCAATAAATCATAGAAAATTAACCGTAACTCCAAATTAAATAAATTATATATGAAAAATTATCAGAAAAATTCAAGGAATCCATCTGTACCATTTTCATGCATGTTAGAACAACTTATAGATGCTGTTTAGCCCAAATCAATTAAATGGCATTTAAATAATCACATATGGAGTTTGAATTTGAATCTTGTATTCAAACCAACCCCATTTAACTTGTTGCTAAATGCATTAGCCCAAAACACATTCATTTTGCCATGTCATGATCATGCATCATATTGTGCATTGCATTGATTGTGTTCCCTTCTGTGTTGCCGGTATTTGTCCCCTCTCGATAGACGTGATACCGATGATGTGATCGTTGACACTGATGAAGACTCAATGTTATCTTCAGAAGTGCCAGGCAAGCAAAACCCCCTTGTTCATTCCGATACAATCCTACTCTCTCGCTCCTGCTCTCTTTTAATGCATTAGGACAACACTGATTCATCTGTTACTTGCTGCGGTAGCTGAACCCCTTTATCCTTTGCATGACCTGTCATTGCCACAGTAAATAGATGAAACCCACTAGCATGAGTAGGAGTTGTTTGAGCCCTGTTGTGCCTACTCATTCATGCTTGTTTGTCATGCCTGCTATTGCTTAGAGTTGTGTCAGGTCTGATTCATCGGGAATGAATCAGAGGCGTGTGAATCTGTCCTACTGTGTGTGAGCTAAGTGTGTGAATACGATTTGGTAAAGGTAGCGGTGAGAGGCCATGTAGGAGTACATGGTGGGTTGTCTCATTGCAGCCGTCCTCAGGAACTGAGTTCTGTGTTTGTGATCCATGATTCAGCTACTACCACGCATTGGGCCCGAAACCAATGGACCCTCTCGGCTTCTTGATCACCCTTGTCCTCTGTCCAGGAGTTGCAAGTAGTTTCTGGTGTTTGTAGTATGCTGGAGGCCGTGCGCAGCGCTGACCGTAGGGGTGGGCTGTGATGCGGTAGGCACGTGGCCGGGTAAACCGGGCGCCCGTTTGGTGTCACGGAACCCTGTTCACATCGTTTGGGGCTGTGAGCGAAACTCCGGCCGGATCTCCTCATGGATGGAACCCGAATAGGCGATAAACCTGGACTAGGGACTTGAGTGTTTAGGTAGGCCGTGGCCGACACCCACGTTGGGCTTCCGCTTGAAGGTTGCCGAGTACATGTCGTGTAAACGGCGGTAAGTGGTGAGAGCGTGTGTGAAGAAGTACACCCCTGCAGGGTTAATATGATCTATTCGAATAGCCGTGTCCGCGGAAAAGGACTTCTGGGTTGCTTATATCAGTTCATAGACAAGTGAAAGTGGATACTCTAAAATACGCAAGATAAGCGTGAGTGCTATGGATGGCGTTCTCGTAGGGAGACGGGAGCGGTTCCATAGTGGTGTATTGATATGGTGAATATGTGGACTCGTGTGCGCCACCTCAAAAGAGTTACATTGCAGTCGTAGTTTAGGATAGCCACCGAGTCAAAGCTGGCTTGCTGCAGTTAAACCCCACCATCCCCTTTGTTGATAATGATGCATATGTAGTTAGTTCTGATGTAAGTCTTGCCGGGTACATTTGTACTCACGTTTGCCTATTTTATGTTTTTGCAGAGAGACTTCAGTATCACTATTAGTTCCGCTTGGACTTCGACGTTTAGCTTGTTACCTCAGCTACGATCTTGTGCCCCGGCAGGATCTGGTAGATAGTCAGGCTTCTCAGCCCTTTTCAGTTATAGATGTCTGTACCCAGACATGATAGCTTCCGCTTGTGCTTTGATTTGTATGCTCTGAGTGTTGGGTCATGAGACCCATGTTTGTAATATCTCGCTCCTTGGAGCCTAATGAATAAATTACTTGAGTCGTAGAGTCATGTTGTGATGCCATGTTGTATTTGCAGATATCGAGCATATTGTGTGTATGTTATTGAAATGCTTGGTATGTGTGGGATCTGACCATCTAGTTGTTTATCTTTAGTAGCCTCTCTTACCGGGAAATGTCTCCTAGTGTTTCCACTGAGCCATGGTAGCTTGCTACTGCTCCGGAACACTTAGGCTGGCCGGCATGTGTCCTTCTTCGTTCCTGTGTCTGTCCCTTCGGGGAAATGTCACGCGGTGAATACCGGAGTCCTGTTAGCCCGCTACAGCCCGGTTCACCGGAGTCCTGCTAGCCCAGTGCTACAGCCTGGATTCACTCGCTGATGACCGACACGTTCGATGCTGGGTCATGGATGCCTGTCCCTGTAAGTTTGTGCCGCTTTGGGTTTACGACTAGCCATGTCAGCCCGGGCTCCTTATCACATGGATGCTAGCGACACTGTCATATACGTGTGCCAAAAGGCGCAAACGGTCCCGGGCAAAGGTAAGGCGACACCGTGGGAATACCGTGCGTGAGGCCGCAAAGTGATATGAGGTGTTACATGCTAGATCGATGTGGCATTGAGTCGGGGTCCTGACAATTGTATGAGTGACTAAAACACAAACCCGAGTAAGGGGGTTGTTGCGTATGGGATAAAGAGGACTTGATGCTTTAATGCTATGGTTGGGTTTTACCTCAATGATCTTTAGTAGTTGCGGATGCTTGCTAGAGTTCCAATCATAAGTGCATATGATCCAAGAAGAGAAAGTATGTTAGCTTATGCCTTTCCCTCAAATAAATTGCAATAGTGATTACCGGTCTAAGTTATCGATTGCCTTGGACAAATAACTTTCTTGTGACAAAAAGCTCTCTACTAATACTTACTTTATTGCATCTTTATCTAGACAGCCCCTACTTTTTATTTACGTGTTCTTTATATTCTTGGAAACCTATCCAACAACACCTACAAAGTACTTCTAGTTTCATACTCATTGTAGGTAAAGCGAGCGTCAAGCGTGCGTAGAGTCGTATCAGTGGCCGATAGGACTTGAGAGAGTATTTGTTCTACCTTTAGCTCCTCGTTGGGTTTGACACTCTTACTTATCGAAAGAGGCTACAACTATCCCGTATACTTGCAGGTTATCAAGGGGGAGAAACATCATAAGATCCAACTATAATAGCAAAGCTCGCGATACATCAAGATCGTATCACTCAAGAACACGAGAGAGAGAGAGAGAGATCAAACACATAGCTACGGGTACATACCCTCAGCCCTGAGGGTGAACTACTCCCTCATCATCATGGAGAGCGCCGGGGTGATGAATATGGCCACCGGTGAGGGATTCCCCCTCCGGCAGGGTGCCGGAACGGGCTCCCGACAGGTTTTTGGTGGCTACAGAGGCTTGGGGCGGCGGAACTCCCGATATATTATATTACCCCAAGGGTTTTAGGGTATATGGACTTATATAGGTGAAAGAAGTCGGTAAGGGGAGCCACGAGGGGGCCACGAGGGTGGAGGGCGTGCCTGGGGGGTGGGCGCGCCCCCTACCTCGTGGACTCCTCGAAGCTTCCCTGACTTCTGCTCCACGTCTGCTGGATTACGTTCGTTCCAAAAATAACTTTCCTGAAGGTTTCATTCTGTTTGGACTCCATTTGATATTCCTTTTCTTCGAAACACTGAAATAGGCAAGAAAACGACAATATGGGTTGGGCCTCCTGTTAATAGGTTAGTCCCAAAAATAATATAAAAGTGTATAATAAAGCCTGTAAACATCCAAAACAGATAATATAATGGCATGAATGCTTCATAAATTATAGATACGTTGGAGACGTATGAAGCACCACATTGCACAATATAACATACTCCTAATAAAAGATCAGACAGTTAACCAATCCAGGCATGCTTGACAACTGGAAAATTGCACCCTAAAGAATTGAACATCACATTTGTAGAATTGAACCAAACAGTTAACTGAACACCACATTGCATGACATACAGAACATATACACTAGAGCAGAAGATTGCATGGTAAAAGTACATAACACAATTCTCTAGAATTTGTTAAGGAAACGCAGTAGCTAGCAAACTGGACATGGGTCCTTATACTGAGCTAATAAGACAAGCTACTCATTGTCGGAGATATCGATGATGATTGGCTCCTTGGACATGGAAGAGGGCGAGGCCTCCGCATCGTGGGTGCCCTCGTCGTAGTGTGAGTTGCCTGAGCTGCTCCGGGCACCAACCTGTTGGCTCTCGAGATGGGGTAAGCACGTGCACGCTGAGAAAACAACTCATAGTCTTTGTCGAAGGCACCGACTGTGGCCTCGAGAAAACGCCACGAACATCGTTTAAAGCAGCCAACCATGCTACGGCGCCGGTGCGCGAGGTATGACGGTGGCCTCGAAGGCGAGGTGCTCCTCCAAGATCTGGGGGTCGGCGCGAATGGCAGCCATCGCGACCTCATCCGCGTGTGCGGCCGCGATTTGCTTCTCTGCTGCCAAATGCTCCTTGAGATCCTGGCTATACTGCATGCACCATGGCTTAGGATGATGCTTATTTGGTGGAGGGGTCGGTGATTTGGGTGGAAGGTGTCGCACTTGCTCCGGCGGTCGGGGCATGTGGGATGTGGAAGGAGGAGGAGGATGGGGTTCGGGTGTGGATTACCTGCCTGGATAGGCGAGGCCGAGCAGCGTGAAGGAGGGTCATCGGCGAGGAGGCGACACTGCAAGCAAGGAGTGAAGGTTTCAACCTGGAAAGGAAGTCAGAAACAAGGGAAATGTGGCTTTTGGTAAGGGGGAGGGGCGGGGAGGTATATATTACCGCGGAAGCCGAAAATTTGGAATCGCTTCAGCGAAAAAATTGGCGCACAAAGTGTCATCAGACACGGTCCCTTATTCAGAGCGGGTAGTGGACTGTAGCCGATGAACCTTCTCGAGTAAGCCATAGGTGTACTATACAACAACGGCGCTCAAGGATATTTTGCACTGCATCTCACATGGTTGGTGATAATAAACTGTGTGCAATCTACTTGATTTTTCATCTTGATTTGAATTACATAATGGTGTCACAACTGCAAAGGATGGTGTTTGAATTGCTAGAACTTCTATCTGTAGTGAACATGCAACTATAGGTGTGTTGTCAAAAAAATTTGGAATTATTCAGGGTTCGTTTGGACATTTTTATACGGTAACTTGGTTTTCTAGGCATTTCAGGTTCACAATTTAAAATTAAACCACATGCACATGCTCCAGTGCACCAAAATGGGTTTTAAAATGATATATGTGCCCATGGGTTGATGCTTAATTACGTCCCATTCAAGCAATGGGGATGAATTTCAAACACCACGGCACCGTAGCTCTCCGGCAAATGTTGAGGTGCTTGCTTTTGTAATTCTAGTAAATCCAAAAGTCGTCCGAAATTCATGAAACTTGGCATGCTATCATGGAGCGGCATCAACATGCCATGGAAATTCTTTTGTCCCATTTGGGCCAGGTTTGGGTATAATCTTCTCATAAACCAGAGCTTCTCACAACAAGTGTGATGGTTTTGCTAGGGAACGTTTCATCTTTCTGGACGAAACGATATCCGTTGCATCTTCTCGATTTCAATTTTTTTCCTAGTGTCAACATACAACAACAGGAGTGTTGTGTCAATTTTTGGGATATTTCAGGGTCTGCTTGAACATTTTTATACATTAACTAAGTTTTCTATGCATTCATGTGCATAATTCAAATGTGAACTACAGGCACATGCTCTAATGAATATAAATTGGTTGAAAATTCAAATATGTGTCCTTGCTTGCATGCTTAGGTCCCATGCAAGAAATGGGAATGAATGTCAATCACCCTGCCACCGTCACTCGGCCGCAAACATTGAGATACCTCATTTTTAAATTCTAGTAAATGCAAAACTCGTCTGAAATTCATGAAACTTGGCATACCATCATGGAGAGGCATCAACATGTCGTGGTAAAATTGTTGTCCCATTTTGGGTAGGTTTGGGGATATACTTCTCACAAACCAGAGCTTCTGACAACAAGCCTGATGGTTTCGGTAGGGAACGATATCCATTGCCTCTTATTGCTTTGAAAAAATTTCTCGTGTCAACATAGAAAAACAGGAGTGTTGTGTCAATTTTTGGGATTTTCCGGGGTTCGTTTGGAAATTTGTATGCATTAATTGAGTTTTTCAATGCATTTATGTCCATAATTCAAATTTGAACTACATGCACATGCTCTAATGCTTATAAATTGGTTGAAAATTCAAATCTGTATCCATGGTTGCATGCTTAGGTCCCATGCAAGAAATGGGAATGAATGTCAAACACCCTGCCACCGTCACTCGGCCGCAAACATTGAGATACCTGGTTTTTAAATTCTAGTAAATGCAAAACTCGTCTGAAATTCATGAAACTTGGCATACTATCATGGAGCGGCATTAACATGCCGTGGTAAATTTTTTGTCCCACTTGGGGCAGGTTTGGGGATATGCTTCTCACAAACCAGAGCTTCTCAAAACAAGCCTGATGGTTTCGGTAGGGAACGTCCAACCTTTGGGGACAAAATGATATCCATTGCCTCTTATTGCTTTGTATTTTTTTCTCGTGTCAACATAGAACAACAGGAGTGTTGTGTCAATTTTTGGGATTTTTCAGGGTTCATTTGGACATTTTTATGCATTAATTGAGTTTTTTAATGCATTTATGTGCATAATTCAAATTTGAACTACATGCACATGCTCTAATGCATATAAATTTGTTGAAAATTCTAATATGTGTCGTTCGTTGCATGCTTAGGTCCCATGCAAGAAATGGGAATGAACGTCAAACACCCTGCCACTGTCACTCGACCGCAGACATTGAGATATCTGGTTTTTAAATTCTAGTAAATCCAAAACTCGTCTGAAATTCATGAAACTTGGCATGCTATCATGGAGCGGCATCAACATGGCGTGGTAAATTTTTGGTCCCATTTGGGGCAGTTTTGGGTATATGCTTCTCACAAACCAGAGCTTCTCACAACAAGCATGATGGTTTCGGTAGGGAACGTCCCAACTTTGGGGACAAAAGGATATCCATTTGCTATTATTGCTTTCAAAAAAATTCTCGTGTCAACATTGAACAACAGGAGTTGTGTGTCAAGTTTTGGGATTTTTCGGGGTTCGTTTGGTTATTTTTATCCATTAATTGAGTTTTTCATTGCATTCACGTGCATAATTCAAATTTTAACCATTCACGTGATGCCACGTGTCTTGGTTTTAATGGCTATAGGTTTAAATGGCTCTTGATCACAAACGTTTTAGAAAGAACACCCGTATGCAATGTGAGAGCGGGATTTGTGCATCTCTTCAATGCAAACGGTTGTTTTGGATGACCCGTGTGCAACCACTTACAAACAATTTGGTAAGATTTGCATCTGTCATATTGGGTATGTTGCCATTTGTCAAACTGGAGAGATTGACATTTATTGATCTAGTAACATTGCCATTTGTCAACCTTGTAACACTGTGATTTGTCAAAATATGAAGCTAAAGATCACTAGAAGTATCTAATTTTTGCAACTAAAATTCAGTAATTAACAATAGATGGAGGCGAGGAGGCATGTTCAGCCGGGTGTGCAGCGGGCGGGGCAGTACTATTCAATTTGACAGCGGGCGGCACAGTTCCCCATACGGCCTTAATGCAGACGAGGGAGAGGGTAGTGGTTCCCGAAATGTTGAACGGCCAATGAGGCATCCTCCTTCAATTAGCATCATGAATGCATGAGGGAAGTAATGGGAGGAGGACCGGGAAAAAAGGCAGCACAATGTGAATGCAACGCAGTTTGCACTCATATAAAGGCGCCCCTCCATTCAAATGCATCTACCACATCGTACGCACCTAAGCATTTGCCTAAGCACCTACACTAAGCGCAAAAGTGCTCACTCCAGACCCATGGAGGCGATGCGCGCGAGCGGCCAGCGGCTGTGCCAAACGGTCCACGATGCCGGCCTACGGCATGGCACCGAGGATCGTCTCCAGACGGTGTTGGCGATAGGGTGGTGGATGGGTGCCGTTGACGCCAGCTACGACTCTCAGTTGGACCAGATGATCGTTGCCACCACCAACAAGTTCACCGTCGTCAAGAAGCTCACAGATGACATCACCGTACTCCTCTAGCCCGTGCGCCCGGGCTCCTCATTTCCTGCCACCCTAATCGGCCTCCATGGTCGGAACCTCTTTCAAGCACTGTGGCCCTGTGACTGCCCGCGGACGCCATGAAGAATGTCCACCTGGAGGTCGCGCTTGCCGCGAGGCGTCTCGCCCTGGAAGAATTCGCCGACCTACACATCCATGTGTACGAGAAAATTGTGTACATAGGTATATACAAGGCCAGTGAGGACGCTGCGACGTTGGCCTTCTTCAACTGGCTGGAAGCCTTGGATGCCTTTGCTGAGAAGCACCTTGACCTCGCCACAAAAGCCACCGCTCCTTAGCCGCTGGTCGGTGGCCCGACGCACTGAGTTGAGGAGGAGGAGGTCGTACGTTCATGGATGCATATTTCTTCTTGTCTCCTTAATTCTTATTGTGCTATTGCATTCTCATTCCAGTCAATACAGACATGTGTGAACCCTTTGCTTAATTATATGCATCACTATAACTAGTACTCCATCCGTCAATTTATAAGTTGTGCTGCCAGTGTTTGGGGCCGACGCACGACACAATGAGCACACCCACGATGACACATATAGAGATGACATCCAGTGGTTCCAATGGCGATTTGTCAAAATATGTAGCTAAAAATCAGTAATTAAGCACAGAATTCATTCATAGATTAAGTGGTCGTGCTTAATTTATACAAACAGTTCAACCATTAGGCGCCGCGGCGTGCTCTGCTCGTGTCCGTCGGCGCGCTTGGGTTGTGGAGAGCTTTTCCTTGTGTGTTCAGCTGCTATATGCATATATATGGTTGCTCGCCGTTGAGGCGACCATGGAGCGCTCTGCTCGCGTCCCTCCGCACGCGCTCTGCCAGCGGTTGGGCCTGCGCACGATCACGTCGGGGCCCCATATGCATGCGGTTGCCTCGCGCGCGTTGCCACGCGATGCAGTTATGTGCGGCACGATGGAGTTACACGTTGTGAATTAGAACTACCATCAGGAAGTACCGCCCAGCCTCCCCTTTAATTCCCACGGCCAATATAACCTTAGTCTCTTCAACCTTTTGATCATGCCCCACAACACAACAAGCACACCCACAACGACACATAGAGAGGGGATGTCTAGCGGCGCTCCAATGGAGTTCGGCGAGCATAAAGTGGAGACCCACGCGAGGGAGACGGATCTCTCGGTGGTGTACACCATCGACCCAGCCGTGGTGGACGACTACATCAACTCCGTTGAGTAGTTGCTTGCTGGAGACAAGTACAAGGTGGTCGTCATTGACCTCCAATACACTGCCAGTAGTCCCAGCATAGATCAGAAGGTTGTCGTCGCCCAGTTGTGCGTGCGCCATCATGTCCTCATCTACCACTATTGCATGGCCAGAGAGCCTTGCGACCGTTTCAACAGGTTTGTCAACAGCACCGACTACAAGTTGGCCACGGTGGAAACCACCGACGATGTAAAAGTGCTCAGTGTTACGGGCTTGGCCTGCCAGAACCTTGTCGAAATCTGTGACCACTACAGGGTCTGGGGCAGCACGAAGAAGGACTCCCTGGTCGAACTCGCCTCGGCCATCATCGACCCCTACTACAAAAAGATGAAGCGGGATGCCCAGAGAACAAATCTCGTATCCTGGCACAGGACCTAGATGTGGCGACTGGATGAACCTCACCTCTGGTTTGCGGCCAAGATCGTGTACACATGCTACGAGATGCACAGGTGGATCGTTGACATGAGGAAGTGCCTCGTTACCCAAATCGGCAAGCCCGGATCGAGCCACAAGTAGAGCAAGCGTCACAAGAAGTAGATGGTGATCAGATGATCATTTATGCTAGTTAATCATGAATGTAATATATAGTTTACTTTATTGGTGTGTGGAAGTGTCATGTGTGTAGTAGCCACTTATGAAATTATGCATGTAATAGTTTACTTTGGTGTGTGCAAATGCCATGGTTGTAGTAGCCACCTATGTAATTGGATGTTTAATTTGGTTAATCATGCACGTAATATATATGTTGTTGTTTTGTATGCAATCCCCTCACACAACACACATGTCTTATTAGCAACAATCGTCTGTGTTATTATCAGTCTTCGCACACATTTCTGATTACAGACCTATTTGCCGCATATCACACAAATCTTGTTATATTGAACCATTTATGTTCTCTTGTCTCAACACAAACAGATCATCCGCGTGAACCGCCTACCGTATATCGCACACACCTTGATTGGGCTGACTATTTCTTTTGTGTTGCCTAATCACAAACAGTTCATCCTAGTGAACCGTATGTTGTTTATCGCACACACCTTCATCTGGCTGCCCGTTTCTTTTGTTGCTCTGTCAGGACCCCGACTCGATGCCACATCGATCTAGCATGTAACACCTCATATCGCTTTGCGGCCTCACACACGGTATCCCCACGGGTGTCGCCTTACCTTTGCCCGGGACCGTTTGCGCATTTTGGCACATGTATATGATGGTGTCGCTAGCATCCATATGATAAAGAGCCCGGGCTGACATGGCTAGTTGTAAACCCAAAGTGGCACTAACTTACAGGGACAGGCATCCATGACCCAGCATCGAACGTGTCGGTCATCAGCGAGTGAATCCAGGCTGTAGCACTGGGCTAACAGGACTCCGGTGAACCGGGCTGTAGCGGGCTAGCAGGACTCTGGTATTCATCGCGTGACATTTCCCCGAAGGGACAGACACAGGATCGAAGAAGGACACATGCCGGCCTGCCTAAGTGTTCCGGAGCAGTAGCAAGCTACCAGGGCTCAGTGGAAGCACTAGGAGACATTTCCCGGTAAGAGAGGCTACTAAGAATAAACAACTAGATAGTCAGATCCCACACATAGCAATACACATTACACGTACGCATAACATGCAAGTATGTGCTGTACAACATGGCATCACAGCATAACTCAACAACTCATATAGATAAAGGCTCAGAAAAGCCGTCATAGCATATATTGCAAACAGGGGTCACAAGACCCATCATACAGAGCATACAAGCAACAAGCGGAAGCATTACATGTCTGGGTACAGACATCTACAAAAGAAAAAGGCTGAAGAGCCTGACTATCTACAACATCCGATCAAGATCGTAGCTGAGGTACTAGCTACTAGTCGAAGTCCACGAGAACACTAGTAAGACCGAAGTCTCCGCTGCAAAAACATAAATAAAGCAACATGAGTACAAAGGTACTCAGCAAGACTTACATCAGATCCTATCGTACATGCATTGGTATCAAGAGGGTAATGTGGGGTTTAGTTGCAGCAAGCCAGCTTTGACTCTGTGGCTATCCTATTCTACGACTACCAGAAACTCTGGAGGTGAAACAACGTACACGAGTCCACTACTCACCACACAATACACTACTATGGATTCATCCCCGTCTCCCTACGAGAAGGCCATCCATAGCACTCACACATGTCTTGAGCATTTTAGGGTATCCACTTCAAGTTGTCTATGTACCATGTAAGCATCCAAGAAGTCCATAACCGCGGACCCGGCTATTCGAATAGATCATGTTAACCCTGCAGGGGTGTACTTCTTCACACACGCTCTCGCCACTTACCGCCATGTACACATCATGTATCTCAGCAACCTTCAAGCGGAAGCCTGGCGAGGGTGTCGGCCACGACCTGACTAACCACACAAGACTCTAGCCCAGGTTTATCGCCTATTCGGGTTCCATCCGTAAGGAGATCCGGCCGGGGTGTCGCTCACGGCCCCAAATGATGTGAGCAGGGTTCCCGAGCCCACCAACCGGGTGCCACTCGGTACACCGTGCCACGTGTGCCTAGTCTGTCCCAAGCCCACCCTGTCGGGTGCCACTTGGTAGAAAAATAGCACTACCTACAAACACCAGAAACTAGTTGCGACTCCTAGACAGAGACCAAGTTGGTTAATAAGTCGAGAGGGGCACTTAAGCATTCCAATGTGTGGTAGTATCGAGTCATTGGACAACATACATAGAACTCAGTGCTTAAGGACGGTTCCAGTGAGACAACCCACCATGTACTCCTACACGGCCTCTCACCGCTACCTTTACCAAATCATGTTCACACACTTCACTCTCAGCATCAGAACATATCGTAACACTCCAATTCATTCCCAATGAATCAGACCTGACACAACTCTAAGCAATAGCAGGCATAGCATGGTAGGAACACAACAATGGCTTCAATCAACTCCTACACATGCTAGTGGGTTTTAACTATTTACTGTGGCAATGACAGGTCATGCAGAGGAATGGGTTCAACTACCGCAGCACAAAGTAGCATATGAATGGCTGTTGTCCTAATGCAATAACTGAGAGCAGGAGCGAGAGAGTAGGGTTTTATCGAAATGAACAAGGGGGTTTGCTTGCCTGGTAAATCAACAAGGGAGGCACTGCTTCACAGACAGGTACTCTGGAACGTCTCCGGAGTAGGACCTATCGAGAAGGAACGGTGCCGGCAATCAAAACACAATCATATGCAACAATATGATGCATGAACATGGCATGTAGATGTGATGCTGTTTGAGCTAATTCAACTAGTATTCAATTGAATGAAGTCCATTTGAACAAAAGGTTCAAATGCAACTCCAAAAATAAGTCTCTTAATATGCCATAATGTGTTTTCTCATATTCAGCATGTATAAGTTGGTTTGTCATGCATGAAACTAGTACAGATGGAAAGATTGCATTTTTCTGATAATTTTTCATATATAAATTATTTCAATCTGAGCTACGGTTGAATTTCTATGAATTTTTGAAGTTTAAATCAATTTCTGGAATTTTCTGATTAAATTTAAATCCAGAAATTATATTATTGCGCCAGCATGACGTCATCACTACATCAGCGGGTCAACGCGGCTGTCCAGGGTCAAACCTGACATGTGGGGTCCACACGTCAGTGACTCTGGGTTAACAGGGGTTAATTAATTTAATTAAAAGGTTAGGGGGGGTCGGGCCCACTGGTCAGCGT
>NC_041393.1:575908250-575912387 GCF_002162155.2 Triticum dicoccoides
TAGCGCGGTTGACCGGTCAATCCCGCCGGCGTTTAGCCGCCGGCGAGGCCCGAGACGGCGGAGGGGCTCGGGATCGCCGTTCCGGCGACCATTCGGGCGGCGGAGACCACCCACGCGAAGCCCGCGCTCACGCGCATCCAGTGGAACACGCGGAAGGCTGCGGGGGCGGCGGAGCTCGCCGGAGCAGAGCTCAGGGCGGCGGCCGGAGTTTGGCAACTTGCGGCCGCGGCGTTGTGGTGCACGGCAGTGGAGACGGAGGGTTCCTACGGGCTCCTAGCGTCACCAGGAACACGGGGACGCGCGCGGAAGGGACCGGCTTGGGCTCGTGCCACCGTGGCGCCATGGCCGGCGGCGAGGGGCTTACGGGCGCGGTGGCGAGCTAGCTAGATGGGGCAAACGGACACGGGGAGGAGGGGGTTCGGTGCGGGGGCTCACCGCGGAACTAGCGAGCGCGAGGGCGAGGTCGGGGATGCCCGGTAGCTCCCGAATCGCCGGCGAGGATCCACGGCGGCCGGAGTCGAATTTGGCGACGGCGACGGCTCCACGGGGCACTCCGGCTTGCGTGGCTCGGCGAGGAGGTAGCTGGCAACGAGGCGGAGCTCCTGGGGACGACGGGGAGGCGAGGGAGAGGCGGTGGCTACGGTGATGCCCGTCGGCGGCGGCGGAGGTTCTCGGGTGAGAGGGAGAGAGCAGGGGGAGAGGAGGAGGGCGAGGGAGAGTTAGAGCGGTGCGGGGCAGCTGCGTGGCTTCGTCCGGGGCATCGAGGGAGAGAGAAGGAAGCAGGAGGTGGCCAGCAGGGGGGGGAGGTGGCGCGCGCGCGTGCCGGCGAGCGTCGGGCACACGCCGTTCCCCTGTCGGGGGGGAAGACGACAGAGGAGGGGGGCCAGGCGGGCTGGGCCGCCTCCTGCTGCTGGGCTGCGCAGGGGAGGGGAGGCCCAAGTAAGCCCCTCCTTCTTTTATTTTTGTTTTCTAATTTTTCTGACATTTGTTTTGATTTAATAAATATATTAAATCATTTAATTTCCTTATGCCAATTTTTGCAGGAGCTAGATATATTATTCCAGAGCTCTTTTATAATTGGCATAATTTTTGGACCATATTTCATATATATAGAAATATTTTTCCAATGCGAATATTTATCGAATTAATCCAAATGGCCAAAATAAATATCCATGAGCTCCTAAAAATATTTTTTTGATTTTTATCTCTGTCCAATATTTTCAGAGGGCAACATGAGCATTTTCTTGGACCCTTTTGGAGAAATTTTTATTTGGGTCATTTTCAAAAATGATTCTGAGGGTTCCACCAATCCTCATTTCAAATTTAAATGAAATTTAAATATGATGCACAAATAGCTAGCTAGTCTAAGTCATACCAGACTAGGGATGTGACAACTCGCCCCCACTTGAAAGAATCTCGTCCCGAGATTCAGGGGTCGACGGAAAGAAAGCGGGGTACTCCAGTCGAAGACGATCTTCTCGCTCCCAAGTAGCTTCTCTCTCGGAATGATGAGACCACTGAACTTTGAGAAACTTGATGTTCTGACGTCGGGTAACATGCTCTGCTTGATCAAGAATGCGAACCGGGTACTCTCGGTATGTGAGGTTATCTTGGAGATCAAGCGTTTCGTGGTCCACTCCGCGGATGGGATCCGAGAAGCAACGCGTGAGTTGAGAGACGTGGAAGACATCATGAACTCGAGAAAGATGTGGGGGTAGTTCCAATTGGTAGGCAACCTCTCCTCGTTTAGCGAGAATACGAAAAGGACCAATGTAACGAGGAGCCAACTTGCCCTTGATACCGAAACGATGGGTACCCTTCAAAGGAGTAACCCGAAGGTAAGCTTGGTCGCCAATCTCATAGGTCATATCCTTGTGATGACGATCGTACTGGCTCTTCTGACGAGACTGGGCTGTTTTCAAATTCTCACGGATGATGCGAACTTGCTCTTCTGCCTCCTGGATCATATCCGGTCCAAAGAATTGTCTTTCACCGGTTTCTGACCAGTTCAAAGGTGTTCGACATCTTCGTCCATAGAGAACCTCAAAAGGAGCTTTCTTCAGGCTGGATTGGTAGCTATTGTTATAGGCAAACTCGGCGAAAGGAAGACATTTCTCCCAATCCATACCGAATGAGATAACGCAAGCTCTGAGCATGTCTTCGAGAATTTGATTGACCCGTTCCACCTGACCACTCGACTGAGGGTGGAAAGCGGTACTGAAGGAAAGATGGGTTCCCATGGCAGTTTGGAAACTCTCCCAGAAATGAGAAGTGAAAAGGCTGCCACGGTCTGAATTGATCTCTAGTGGAACACCATGGAGTGACACTATTCGAGAAATATATAAGTCAGCAAGCTGACTAGCAGTGATACTCTCTCGAACAGGAAGGAAGTGAGCCACTTTGGAAAGACGATCAATGACTACGAAGATAGCATTATTCCCTCTCTTGGTCCTGGGAAGGCCGGTGATGAAGTCCATACCAACTTTATCCCATTTCCATTCAGGAATAGCTAAAGGCTGAAGGGTGCCAGCAGGTCTTTGATGCTCTGCCTTAACGCGACGAAAAATGTCACATTTAGCAATGAACTCAGCGATTTCTCTCTTCATCCTAGTCCACCAGAACCTCTGGCGTAGGTCCTGATACATCTTAGTACTACCGGGATGAATCGTGAGAGGAGATTCATGCGCCTCCTTAAGGATCAATTGTCGCAGATGTTGATTCTTGGGAACCACCAAGCGATTCTCAAAGAAAACAACACCACGAGCATCCATAGAGAAACATCCACCAACTCCCTTCTTAATGTTTTTCTTGATCCGGGTAATCCCCCTATCAAACTTCTGGTCAGAGATGATCTGATCCTCAAGGGTAGGTTTCGCCACCAAGGTAGAAAGGAATCCGCGAGGAGCAATGTGAAGGTTAAGCTTACCGAATTCCTCACGGAGAAGTGGTTGGCCTTGCTGCAACATGAGATTGTTGCAATAAGATTTACGGCTTAGAGCATCGGCCATGACATTGGCTTTGCCTGGGGTGTAGGTAATCCCTAGATCATAATCTGTGATTAACTCCAACCAACGTCTTTGCCTAAGGTTCAGATCCGGTTGGGTGAAGATATACTTCAGACTCTGGTGATCGGTGTAGATCTCGCAACGTTTACCAAGGAGGTAATGTCGCCAGGTCTTGAGTGCATAGACTACGGCTGCAAGCTCTAAATCATGTGTAGGATAATTCTCCTCATGTGGATGCAACTGTCGGGATGCATAGGCAATCACATGACGATCCTGCATAAGAATGCAACCTAGTCCCTGTCGTGAGGCGTCGCAGTAGATAATAAAGTCCTTAGTGAAATCCGGTGGCACAAGTATGGGAGCAGAAGTCAGGCGTCTTTTCAGTTCCTGAAAACTGTACTCACACTGTGGGGACCACTCGAACTTTTTATCTTTCTTGAGAAGTTCCGTGAGGGGTTTGGCTACTTTGGAGAAGTTTTCAACAAAACGGCGACAATAGCTGGCTAGACCAAGGAAACTCCTAACTTGTTTCACGGTCTCAGGTGGAGTCCAATCGAGAACGGCTTGAACTCTCTCGGGATTGACAGCAATGCCCTTACCAGAGATTACGTGGCCTAGATAGGTCACTTCTGGCAACCAAAATTCACACTTGGAGAACTTGGCATAAAGGCGGTGCTCTTTGAGTTTTTCTAACACAAGTCTAAGATGTTCGGCATGCTCTTCCTCGTTCTTCGAGTAAATAAGAATATCATCGAGGTAAACCACGACGAACTTATCTAAGTATTCCATGAAGATCGAGTTCATCAAGCGGGAGAATGTGGCTGGGGCGTTGGTTAGGCCGAAGGACATGACGGTGTACTCGTACTGGCCATAACGAGTGACAAAAGCTGTCTTGGGAATGTCCCCGTTTCTGATCTTGATTTGGTGGTATCCTAACCTTAAATCCATCTTGGAGAAGACTGAGGATCCAGCGAGCTGATCATACAGGTCGTTGATCCTGGGGAGCGGATACTTGTTCTTTATCGTGACCAAATTAACGGGACGATAATCAACGACCATCCGGTCCGTACCGTCTTTCTTCTTGACAAAGAGGACGGGGCAAGCCCAAGGAGAAGAACTAGGACGGATGAAA
>NC_041393.1:575917965-576005478 GCF_002162155.2 Triticum dicoccoides
GCCGTTCCCCTGTCGGGGGGGAAGACGACAGAGGAGGGGGGCCAGGCGGGCTGGGCCGCCTCCTGGCTGGGCCGGCCTGCTGCTGCTGGGCTGCGCAGGGGAGGGGAGGCCCAGGTAAGCCCCTCCTTCTTTTATTTTTGTTTTCTAATTTTTCTGACATTTGTTTTGATTTAATAAATATATTAAATCATTTAATTTCCTTATGCCAATTTTTGCAGGAGCTAGATATATTATTCCAGAGCTCTTTTATAATTGGCATAATTTTTGGACCATATTTCATATATATAGAAATATTTTTCCAATGCGAATATTTATCGAATTAATCCAAATGGCCAAAATAAATATCCATGAGCTCCTAAAAATATTGTTTTGATTTTTATCTCTGTCCAATATTTTCAGAGGGCAACATGAGCATTTTCTTGGACCCTTTTAGAGAAATTTTTATTTGGGTCATTTTCAAAAATGATTCTGAGGGTTCCACCAATCCTCATTTCAAATTTAAATGAAATTTAAATATGATGCACAAATAGCTAGCTAGTCTAAGTCATACCAGACTAGGGATGTGACATGCTCCTCATCACAAACGGTTAATTACACTGAACCGTATGCCCTACATCACACACGGAACTAAAATCTGAGTCGTGTTTGATGCATCCATCATCGGAAACTTTTTGCACCTTTTTTAATGGTTTTTTACACCATCGTTTGCGATTAATGCATCACACACAGTTTCGTCAAAGGGTCTCTGATCGTAGTGTCGCGTTCGCAGCATCCTGCAGTAGTGTGTCTTCGCCGAACTAGTGCACCTATAGAATTTGCCATTGTATTGGGTGTGTTCGGGAAACAAGAGATTTTCTTGTATTTAGTTGCAGGGTCGTTTGAGAGAGACTATCTTCATCCTACGCCTCCCACAGATTGATAAACCTTAGTTCATCCACTTGAGGGAAAATTGTTACTGTCCTACCAAACTCTGCGCTTGGAGGCCCAACACGTGTCTACAAGATTAAAGTTGCGTGTCATTCCAGGATTACCTGGTCGGAGTGGCAAGCATACAAAGGCACGATAACCCGGATTTTTGGTAAATACACCTGGCGTCCAAGCCTATTACGAGGGACAACAAAGCTCTTGTTCATTTAACAAAAAGCTCCCAAGTAAAATTTCGATCCGGGCGTAGAGGTCGGACTAGTAGGGTAGTCATAGCTATGCTCAATGAGCAGGAAGCCCCCAAGTGACCTTATGAAGTAACAGTAAAGACTCAGATTCTAAGAAATGAAACGATAGAGGCCCTGAATCATCAGGGATGCCGGCTTTATTATACTAATCATAATATATACATTGGTAAAAGTATGTACATCACAAGAGCCGGTGGCTCAGGTGTAATAAGGCCGAAGATGTGCAATATTCCACGGCCAGTGGGTCTCCTCCTCCGATGTGCGTGAGTCCTTGTGGTTTCGAACATCGATAAGGTAGTATGATCTGTTGTTCAGATTTTTGCCAACCACAAAGGGTCCTTCCCAAGGTGGGGATAGCTTGTGCATGTCAGTTTGATCCTGGATTAGCCAGAGCACCAAATCTCCTTCTTGAAAGGTTCTGTTTTTAACCCAGTGGCTGTGATAATGACGCAGATCTTGCTGGTAAATCATTGAATGAGCCATCGCAAGGTCACACTCTTCATCCAACAGATCAATAGCATCCTGACGTGCTTTCTCATTATCAGCTTCAATATAAGCCGCCACACGGGGCGAGTCGTGACATATGTCGCTAGGGAGAATCGCCTCTGCTCCGTAAACCATGTAGAAAGGCGTGTAACCCGTAGATCTATTGGGGTTGGTATTGATACTCCGAAGCACTGAGGGCAACTCTTCCACCCAACAAGCCGACATCCTCTGTAAAGGGACCATAAGCCGGTGTTTGATAGCTCTCAAGATTTCTTGATTGGCTCTTTCAGCTTGACCATTAGACTGGGGGTGAGCCACTGACGATACATCAAGCTGGATATGCTCTACTTGACAGAACTATTTCATTACACCCTTAGACAGATTAGTACCATTATTAGTGATGATACTATGAGGGTATCCAAAACGAAATATCAACTTTTTGATGAGTTGAACCGCCGTTATTGCATCGCATTTGCTGACCGGCTCAGCTTCAACCCACTTTGTAAACTTGTCAACAGCTACCAGGAGATGAGTCTTTTTATCCTTGGACCTTTTAAAACGTCCAACCATATCCAGCCTCCAGACTGAAACAGCCAAGTAATTGGAATCATCCTTAATTCTTGAGCCGGCACATGAGCTCGTCTTGAAAATTTCTGACAACCATCACATTTACTAACCAGATCTTCTGCATCAGCATGATCCGTCAGCCAATAAAACCCATTATGAAAATCTTTAGAAACGAGAGATTTAGAGCCAGCATGATGACCGCAATCTCCTTCATGAATCTCCCTTAGATTTTCATGGCCCTCCTCAGGAGAAATACATCGTTGAAACACTCCTGTAACACTGCATCGGTGTAGCTTGCCATTTACAATAGTCATCGACTTAGACCTCTGGGTTATTTTCCTGGCCAAGGTTTCATCCTCAGGCAATTAACCCCGGGTCATATAAGCCAAATATGGAACAGTCCAATTAGGGATAAGAAGGAGAGGCTGTCGGCGTTCCGGGAACGGGGATCCCCAGACTTGCCTGCCTGCGGCCTGCGGCGTGGCTCAAGTAGTGGCCTAGTACGGCCCACCTTCATCAACCTAAGCTCAAGACCCTCGCGAGGGGCCAAGCCTCGCGGGGCGGACGACGCAAGGCTTCCTCAGGAGCGGCCTCACCAGGAAGGCTCGTGAGGAGGCGGAGAGATCAAGGCAAGGGTACCTCGCGAGGTGCTCGTGATGCAAGCCATGACGATCGAGACCAGGCGGGCGCCGGCCTGCGTAGTATCCTTGTTTCCTCTTTGGTGCAAAAGGGGCAAGCATAGGCGCGGAGTACCGAGGCATCAAGAAAAGGTTACCATTCCGGTGCAACGAGACCAAGACCAGCAGAGCGGCAGGACGGAGGTCACCATGGAGCCCAAGACGGCGTCATCTCTAGTGCCTTTGGTAGCCGAAGACCAACTTTAGTCATGATAACTTGTACTAGATGTTCCCCTTCAAAATGGCCGTTGTAGGCACCCTTCCCGCTCAATATTTGGGAAAAGGACCAGGGCCTCTATATGTAGGGCTATCCACCATCGTAGAAGGCAGGTTGATCCGCATACCACCACAAGAACACCTCTCGCGAGGCTGTTCTTCCGTTGTACTATTCATCATCAGCCCCTGAGGCAATCCACCACACCACACACTGGAGTAGGGTATTACAACACAACGGTGGCCCGAACCAATATAAATCTTGTGTCCCTTGTGTTGTTCATCGTTTAGCTTAGATTCTCAGCGAAGCATTGGGGCATGGATCGGTAGGGGAGAGATCTTCACGCGCACCCCAGAGTTTGAACCTTAAGGGTTTTGCCGGAACTCGATATCTGACATTTGGCGCGCCAGGTAGGGGTGCACCAGAATCTTTCTTCCATTGTTCTGCACTTGAACGTTCGTCACGTCCATGGCTGACGCTCGTCGAGCTCACGCCGAGCGTCGAGCTGCTCTCGCCGCCCACATCGCCCAGACGGCTCCCGTCGGTGGGCCTCCCCGTTGTTCCCCGTCACCTGCCACCCATGCCGCCACCGGCCCGGCCGGGAACGAGAAGCAGGTGTCGTCGCTGCATCCCTCGGTGCGGCGGGAAGGCCGCACCGCCACCCCGTCACTGACTCCGGCTGGTTCGTCGTTGCACACCTGTCGCGCTCCCACGGACGCGCACGCCGCGTTCCTCCTGCCATGTGAGCTCCTGCACTACCGTCCCGTCGACGACCTCTATGAGGAGTGGCTCGCTCGCATCATCGAGCTTGTCAGCGCCGCAGGGGGCTCCCCTGTGTCGTCCCTCTCGCTGCCTCGCCCTCCATCCTGCACGGGTGATGCAGCTTAGGAGGTGCCTCTGCCACCTCCTCCCCAAGAAGGTGCCCTGGCTCCAAGGCGCGCGGCCCCTGGTTGAGACCTACCGCGCCCAGCACCCGCGCTATAAGAAAGGAGCAGCCAAGAAATCCCTCGTCCCCAAGAAGGTGCTTGCGTGCTCCCTGCACCAGCACGCCATGAACGCATCCCAGCGCCACTGCGTCAAGACCCCGCGCTGCCCTTGGCTGTGGCGTGCGGGAATCCCCAAGAGCAAGCCCTGCATCAGCAAAGAGCTCTGGTGGCCACCGCAGGCTGCCGCGCCTTCACCACCGAGCTACCCATTGTCACCTGGCCGGACAAGTTCAAGCCGGATCTGCCTCCTCGCTACAACGGCACTGCCGACCCCGCGGAGTTCCTGCAACTCTACAAGCTCGGTATCGAAGCGGCCAACAGAGATGAAAAGTTCATGGAGAATTGGTTTCCCATGGCGATGAAGGACGGTGCCCGCACATGGCTCCTGAACCTGCCTCCCGGCACGATCTCCTCCAGGGACGAGATGCGCACCCGCTTCATCGCCATCTTCCAGAGCACTCGCGACCGTCCTCCGGTAGTGAGTGACCTACGCCGCACCAAGCAGCAACCCGGAGAGACCCTGCAGAAGTACATCCAGTGCTCCAACAACGCTCGCCTCCAGATTCCCAAGGTAACTGAGGAGGCCATCATCTCAGCGTTCTCTGATGGCGTCAAAGACGTCAAGATGAAGTAGGAACTAGCGATCCACGAAGATCTGTGCATGTCTCTGGAGTTGTTCAACCTGGCGACCAAATGCGCAAGGGCTGAGAAGGGGCGCCTCTCCCTTCTCGAGCTCCTAGCTGCTGACCCAGAAGAGAAGAAAGCCAAGGCCAAGGACGTGAAGCGCAAAGGAGCAGTTGTGCTCGCAGCAGAGCTAGACACCAAGCACGGTAGGGACCAGCTGGAGTCGTCCAAGGGCAGCCGGTACTGTGTGTACCATGACCTCCACACCCACAACACCAACGAATGCCAAGAGCTCAGGGTCGTGCAAGAAGGACGTGTCGGCCGACGCCCCGAGCGCAACGATCGGGGCTACGGCGGAGGAGGAGGAAGAGGTGGAGGACGATGGGACGACCGTGGCCCTCGCCAAGGGTGGCGTGACCGGCCTCGCGAGGACCGCTGGCAGGACCAGCCTCATGAGAGGGCTTGGAGGGGTCAGCCTCGTGAGGGTCGCCTGCAAGGCAACGCAAGCCTTCCTCCTCTGCTACCACCGCCAAGAAGGAATGATGACCATCATCAGGATGAGGGGGATGGGGGCTTCCAGGAGCCGCGTGCTATTGCTTGCAGCTTGGAAAGTGCCCAGGCCCCAGCCTCTCAGCACATCTTCAAGCAGTTTGCTCATGAGGTGAACACAGTCCTTCCCAAGCTCGAGGCCACACGCCCTCTCAGGTGGTCCACGTGCGCCATCATGTTCAGCTCGGTAGATCAGCTCAAGTGTGCGGCAACAGTCGGTGTCCTCCCAATGCTCTGTTCCCCGGTCATCAGCAATGTGCAAGTCACCAGGACCCCCATCGATGGCGGCGCAGGACTCAACATTATGTCCGTCGAAACGTTCAACAATCTCCAAGTGCCGTATGACCAGCTTAAGCCGACCAAGCCTTTCTCAGGAGTCACTGATGGTTCCACCACTCCGATAGGGCAGGTCCGCCTCCCTGTCACCTTTGGGCAGCGCAAGAACTATCGTACCGAGCTCATCGACTTCGATGTTGCCCACATTCGCCTGCCGTACAATGCCATCCTCGGGTATCCAGCCCTGGCCAAGTTCATGGCAGTGACTCACCATGGTTACAATATCCTCAAGATGTCGGGAAGCGTCGGAGTCATCACAGTCCCCTTTGAAGAGAAGGATGCGGTGTGCTCTCTCGAGCGTGCCTTCCAAGTCGCATCAATCGAGGACCCAGACAACAAGAGTGGGAACCTTCCCGAGGCATCTCCCAAGGAGAAGAAGACATCACCCAGCTCAAGGCCTCAGGAGGCAAGCACCTCCGGTGGCATCGCGCCAGGATCCACGCCCGTCCAAGGGGTGCCTCCTTCCGTTGCATAGGAAGGTGCGCCCGGCGCCCTCCTCGGGCAAGGCTCGGGGGATCTCTCTTGGAGGGCCACTGACTTTGCCAAGATCACGAGGGAGGCGCTCAGGCACCACTTGGAGGTGTGCTTCGTGGCACGTTTCCCTGAGGAAGGCATGAGGCAAGGAGGACCCAACCTTCAGTAGTTCATCACCAAGGTCACTCAGGAGCTGCAGGAATCGAGAGTCATGCGCGGCAGCCGCCGCCTACCCGGCGTAGCTCCCCATCCAGGCAAGGATGGTGGGTTGCGCGTCTCCATCGACTACCCAGGGATCAATTGAGTCGCGTCTCAGGAGTGCTTCTGGCCTTCGCGTGTGGGACGCTGCGAGGGTCCACCTCACAGCTACGTTCGCATGCCTTTCGGCCTGCAGAACGTGGCTGCTGCTCACCAGCTCCTGATGAGGAGCATTCTAGATGCTCAAGTGGCCAGGCACCGCGTGTTCCTGGAGGAGATGGAGACGGACCTTGCCGAGCCGCCTGGACCCCCGGAGCCTCCCGAGGCTCAGGGCTCCGAAGGCTCGTGAGGATTGGCTTCTTCACCGCGCGACGCCAGCTACTCCAACACTTGCTCTGCAATGATATGAGGTGACATCCTTTGAGTTTCGTTTCAGATGGGAGCGCCCTCAGGGCTGCATTATTCCCAGGTCGCGTGGGTCTGTCCCCGCGGCATGTATCCGTTTTGCTTATGTCTTTAGCTTACCTTGTTGGGGGCTCCCCTCGGGCTGCATCATCCCCAAGCCGCTCGGGCCTGACCCAGTGGCATGTGTCTTTCCTGCATCTGTCTAAGTTGGTTCGCTTTTTCATACTCAAGTTGCCTATGATTATCACCTCACGCCCATCGCGGCCCCTTTTTCTCCCTCATGCAAATCGCTTGCACGTTAAAAGGGGGGCGCCTGAGCATCACGACTCAGGGGCTCTTACTGGCTCTCCAGCCCTCACCCCCTGGCCTTGTCCATGACATCGCGACCTGGCATACCAGCGGTGGCTGAGCTAGCTCGAGGGCCGGGACCTGAGGACATAGAGCGTTTACATCTAGCCACCTTGCAGGAACACTCAGCCGCCCAAGGCTCAAGATCAGGCACAACCCGCCTTGAGGTAGGGCCTCATGAGTCCCGCGCTGGCTCACGAGTGCCTATATACACCTCGTCTAGCCCTACCGTGCCGGCCACATGTCAGGGCGGGGCTATACACGCCCCAAGGGCTCCTCCCTATGGGGGGATCCCTCCCATGTACCAATGAAAGCACCATGCTCCATGCTGGCTGACGACACTGCCGAGGAGCGGCTATGCCCGTACACATACGGAAGCACTATGCTCCGCGCTGGTGATAAACAACTGAGGGAAGCCCACGGCTGTATCAACCTCAGGGAGCCCAAAGGTCAGTGTCTGGCCTCATCACAACGGCTCCCCTCGGGAGCGCCACGCGAGGGGGCTGGACATGGGGGCTACGCCTAGGTCACGCCCTAGCGCACGCCACCCAGCCAGGTCCCTCGGACCTGATCGTCGCGCGCCCCTCCCCGAGCGGAGCCAAGGTATGAAGACCATTTGAGCGTCAAGGGGGACTCCTGAGCATCGCGACTCAGGAGCCTAACTTGCCATGTAGCCCCTCACTCCTTAGTTCCGAAAGGCTAACGGCGGTTGAGGTATGCGCGGGGCCGGGCCCTGCCGACGTAGAACGACAGATCCACTCCTACACCCCCTCCCTATTTGCCGTTTGAGCATCAAGGGGGACTCTTGAGCATCGCGACTCAGGAGCCTAACTTGCCACGTAGCCCCTCACTCCTTAGTCCCGTCCTGGTGATCTGGTTGGGGCTAACGGTGGCTGAGGTATGCGCGGGGCCGGGCCCTGCCGACGTAGAACACAAAGCAAATAGGAAGAATACCACAAATCTCGCAAATTC
Source organism: Triticum dicoccoides (assembly GCF_002162155.2). Taxonomy (NCBI): domain Eukaryota; kingdom Viridiplantae; phylum Streptophyta; class Magnoliopsida; order Poales; family Poaceae; genus Triticum; species Triticum dicoccoides. Next base: position 575,925,974 of record NC_041393.1, read on the forward strand.
AGAAGCAAATATTACAGAGCATAAATTGTTCTCACGATACCAAACACAAGTTTAAACGCCTCCACGAGGCACAATACATGTTGCAGGAATTGGAGCAGGAAAGAAGCCGCGAGAAGATCACCCTTGGGCAGCGCCGCCGCTCGTGGTGGGGTTGTGCTTGTCACCTCCACCCCCCCCCCACCCCCCCGAGGCCGCGGAGCCAGCAGCACCCCGCTTGGGCGCAGAATTGAAGGCATGAAAATTCGCCAGCAAGGCCTCTGTTCGGCCCTTCACGGCCTCAGTAGCAGCGGTGGAGCGCTCGGCATCTACAGGTTCCAGCAGGTCGTCAAGGTTGGCGTTGGGGTTGCGGAGGTAGACGTGGCTGAGGATCCGCGTCAGCGCTGCGGAGGAAAGGACGCGAGCTTCAACCTCGGCCATTGGGCCGATGCCAGTCACGACCTCCTCAAGCGCCTCGACCAGGAAGGGAAGCAGCTTAGCGGGGCCTTCCATGGCTCCTGCCAGCGGCTTCTCCAGACCCTCTTCATAAAGCGTCTTCAGTGCCGTGCGAGATCTCACCTCGTAGTCTATGAAGGCCGCACGATCCTCGGCCAAGACATTCGCCATGGCATCCAACTCAACCCTCTCCGCCTTCAGCGCCTACTGCAGCGTCTTCAGCCGGCCGCGATCAGCTGAGAGTTCGGCGTCGCGGTCCCTAACGGCAGCCTCTGAGCCTTCATCTCCTCCTCCTTTTCCTGACGGTCGTGAACCTCCTTGGCGAGCTCATCACACAAGCCTTGTAGCTCGCCCTCCAGCGCCTTGCAGTGGCCCAGGACAGTTGTAGCATCCTTCAAAGCCGTGTCGCAAGCGGCCATGGCATGGGAGGTGACTTGCTTCTCCTCCTCGGAGGCCTTCATAGCCTGGCTCGGTGCCGCTCGGACGGAAGCATCAGAGCGAACCCAACCAGAGACCAGCTCCAGGCGCCCAGCTACCAGGTGGGGTCAGCTCCCTGGAGATATTCTCACAGCCGACTCAGCTCATTAGCAGCGCGTTCAAAGGCGGCGGAGGAGGCAGAGAAGACGGGAACCGGTGGAGTAGGAGGAGAAGACGGCAGTGTGATCACGGCTTGAGAGGCCGGGGCCTCCTGAGCCTTGGCAACCTCGGCAACAGCATCAAGCGCAGGTGCCTCCAGAGTCAGCGGGGCCACGGGGGATAGCTCCCTGCCAGAGCGTCCCTCCTGGTCTCGCGAGGACGATCGGCCAGAAGAGGTGCGAGCCCCGCTGCCTCCCTTTCCCGCAGATGAAGGTGTGGCCACAACAGACGAGCTTGCCCTGAGTGGGGCCGTTGTGTCTCCCTTTAGCCTCTTCGCCGCAAGCGGCGGCCTAACCTAAATGGAGGATGTCAGGCCTTGACGGCAGAAACAAGAGCAAAGCAGAGTTCGAGTACTTACTTATCGGCTGTCGCGAGTTGTTGGGGAATGTAGTAATTTCAAAAATTTCCTAAGCACACACAAGATCATGGTGATGCATAGCAACGAGAGGGGGAGTGTATCTTCATACCCTTGAAGATCGCTAAGCGGAAGCGTTTATCAACGTGGTTGATGTAGTTGTACGTCTTCACGATCCAACCGATCCAAGTACCGAACGCACTGCACCTCCGAGTTCTGCACATGTTCAGCTCGATGACGTCCTCGCCTTCTCGATCCAGCAAGACGGGCGAAGTAGTAGATGAGTTCCGGCAGCACGACGGCGTGTTGACAGTGTTGGTGAAGAACAATCTCCGTAGGGCCTCGCCTAAGCACTACGGAAACTATGACGGAGGATAAACTAGAGGGGACGGGGTTGCCGGCACATGGCTTGGTGTTTCTTGATGTGTCTTTGGTGCTAGCCCCGCCCCTCTATTTATATGTTGAGCCCTGGGGTCGAAACTTGGAGCAAAAGCCTCCTCAAAGTCGGTTTTGCCCAAAGGGCAAGAGTCCCACTCGCACTCCAGGACCAAACTCCACAATCCTTGGTGTCGGGCCATGACGCCATGGGCCTCGGCGTCTGGCCCAGGGCCAGATGCCAAGGTCTCCGGTGATTGGCCCCCTGGCCTCCGCAAAACTCTTTTTGCACCGAGTTATAGCCCCGTGGGCCTGACCCCTTGGCCTAACCATATCATCCAATATATGAATATTTACCTCTGGACCATTCCGGAGCTCCTCGTCATGTCTGTGATCTCATCCGGGACTTCTAACAACATTCAGTCACCAACATACATAACTCATATGATACTATATCATCAACGAACGTTAAGCGTGCGGACCCTACGGGTTCGAGAACTATGTAGACATGACCGAGACATCTCTCTGGTCAATAACCAATAGCGGAACCTGGATGCCCATATTGGCTCCTACATATTCTACAAAGATCTTTATCGGTCAAACGGCATAACAACATACGTTGTTCCCTTTGTCATCGGTATGTTACTTGCCCGAGATTCGATCGTCGGTATCTCAATACCTAGTTCAATCTCGTTACCGGCAAGTCTCTTTACTCATTCCGTAATACATCATCCTGCAACTAACTCATTAGTTACAATGCTTGCAAGGCTTATAGTGATGTGCATTACCGAGTGGGCCCAGAGATACCTCTCCAACAATCGGAGTGACAAATCCTAATCTCGAAATATGCCAACCCAACAAGTACCTTCGGAGACACCTGTAGAGCACCTTTATAATCACCCAGTTACGTTGTGACGTTTGGTAGCACACAAAGTGTTCCTCCGATAAACGAGAGTTGTATAATCTCATAGTCATAGGAATATGTATAAGTCATGAAGAAAGCAATAGCAACATACTTAACGATCAAGTGCTAAGCTAACGGAATGGGTCAAGTCAATGACATCATTCTTCTAATGATGTGATCCCGTTAATCAAATGACAACTCATGTCTATGGCTAGAAAACACAACCATCTTTGATCAACAAGCTAGTCAAGTAGAGGCATACTAGTGGTACTATATTTGCCTATGTATTCACACATGTATTATGTTTCCGGTTAATACAATTCTAGCATGAATAATAAACATTTATCATGAAATAAGGAAATAAATAATAATTTTATTATTGCCTCTAGGGCATATTTCCTTCAGTCTCCCACTTGCACTAGTGTCAATAATCTAGTTCACATCGCCATGTGATTTAACACCAATGTTCATATCTGTATATGATTAACACCCATAGTTCACATCGTCATGTGACTAACACCCAAAGGGTTTACTAGAGCCAATAATCTAGTTCACATCGCTATGTGATTAACACCCAAAAAGTACTAAGGTGTGATCCTGTTTTGCTCGTGAGAGAAGCTTAGTCAACGGGTCTGTCACATTCAGAGCCGTGTGTATTTTGCAAATATTCTATGTCTATAATGCTCTGCACGGAGCTACTCTAGCTAATTGCTCCCACTTTTAATATGTATCCAGATTGAGACTTAGTCATCTGGATTGGTGTACAAGCTTGCACCGATGTAACTCTTTACGACGGGTTCTTTTATCACCTCCATAATCGAGAAATATTTCCTTAGTCCTCACTAAGGATATTCTTGACCAATGTCCAGTGATCTACTCCTAGATCACTATTGCACTCCCTTGCCAAATTCAGAGCAAATTCAGAGCAAGGTATAAAATAGGTCTGGTACATAGCATAGCATACTTTATAGAACCTACGACTAAGGCATAGGGAATGACTTTCATTCTCTTTTCTATTTTCTGCCGTGGTCGGGATTTGAGTCTTACTCAATTTCACACCTTTGCAACACAGGAAAGAACTCTTTCTTTGACTGTTCCATTTTGAACTACTTCAAAATCCTGACAAGGTATGTACTTATTGAAAACCTTATCAAGCGTCTTGATCTATATCAATAGATCTTGATGCTTAATATGTAAGTAGCTTTACTGAGGACTTTCTTTCAAAGAACTCCTCTCAAATACTCCTTTATGCTTTCCAGAAAAATTTTACATCATTTCTGATCAACAATATGTTACTCACATATATTTATCAGAAAGGCAGTAGTGCTCCCACTCACTTTATTGTAAATACAGGCTTCACCGCAAGTCTGTATAAAACTATATGCTTTGATCAACTTATCAAAGCGTATATTCCAACTCTGAGATGCTTGCACCAGTCCATAGATGGATCGCTGGAGCTTGCACATTTTGTTAGCACCTTTAGGATTGACAAAACCTTCTGGTTGCATCATATACAACTCTTCTTTAAGAAAACCATTAAGGAATGCAGTTTTGACATCCATTAGCCAGATTTCATAAAATATGGAAATTGCTAACATGATTCGGACAGACTTAGGCGTCGCTATAGTTGAGAAAATCTCATTGTAGTCAATACCTTGAACTTGTCGAAAACCTTTTTGCGACAAGTCGAGCTTTGTATATAGTAACACTACTATCAGCGTCTGTCTTCCTCTTGAAGATCCATTTATACAATATGGCTTGCCGATCATCGGGCAACTCCACCAAAGTCCACACTTTGTTCTCATACATGGATCCCATCTTAGATTTCATGGCCTCAAGCCATTTCGCGGAATCTGGGCTCATCATCGCTTCCTCGTAGTTCATAGGTTCATCATGGTCTAGTAGCATGACTTCCAGAACAGGATTACCGTACCACTCTGGTGCGGACTGTACTTTGGAAGACCTACGAGGTTTTGTAGTAACTTAACCTGAAGTTTCATGATCATCATCAGTAGCTTCCTCACTAATTGGTGTAGGAATCACTGGAACTAATTTCTGTGATGAACTACTTTCCAATATGGGAGAAGGTACAAATTACCTTATCAAGCTCTACTTTCTTCCCACTCACTTCTTTCGAGAGAAACTCCTTCTCTAGAAAGCATCCATTCTTAGCAATGAATGTTTTTCCTTCGGATCTGTGATAGAAGGTGTACCCAACAGTTTCCTTTGGGTATTCTATGAAGACGCACTTCTCCAATTTGGGTTCTAGCTTATCAGGTTGAAAACCTTTTTCACATAAGCATCGCAACCCCAAACTTTAAGAAACGGCAGTTTAGTTTTACTGCTAAACCATAGTTCATACGGTGTCGTCTCAACGGATTTAGATGGTGCCCTATTAAAGTGAATGCAGCTATCTCTAATGCATAACCCCAAAACGATAGTGGTAAATCGGTAAGATACATCATAGATCGCACCATATCCAATAAAGTGCGGTTACGACGTTTGGACACACCATTATGCTGTGGTGTTCTATGTGACGTGAGCTGTGAAACTATTCCACATTGTTTAAAAATGAAGACCAAACTCGTAACTCAAATATTCTTCTCTGCGATCAGATTGTAGAAACTTTATTTTCTTGTTATGAAGATTCTCCACTTCACTCTGAAATTCTTTGAACTTTTCAAATGTGTCAGACTTGTGCTTCATTAAGTAGATATACGCATATCTGCTCAAATCATCTGTGAAGGTCAAAAAATAACGATACCCGCCACGAGCACCAACACTCATTGGACCGCATACATCGGTATGTATTATTTCCAACAAGTTAGTAGCTCGTTCCATTGTTCCGGAGAATGGAGTTTTAGTCATCTTGCCCAAAAGGCATGGTTCGCAAGCATCAAATGATTTGTAACCAAGTGATTCCGAAAATCCATCTTTATGGAGTTTCTTCATGCGCTTTACACCGATATGACCCAAACGGCAGTGCCACAAATAAGTTGCACTATCATTGTTAACTTTGCATCTTTTGGCATCAACATTACGAATATGTGTATCACTATGATCAAGATTCAGTAAACCATCACCATTGGGTGTATGACCATAGAAGGTTTTATTCATGTAAACAGAATAACAATTTATTCACTATCTTAGATGAATAATCGTATCGCAATAAACATGATCTTATCATATTTATGCTCAACGCAAACACCAAATAACATTTATTTAGGTTTAACACTAATCTCGAAAATATAGGGAGTGTGTGATGATGATCATATCAATCTTGGAACTACTTCCAACACTCATCGTCACTTCCCCTTCAACTAGTCTCTGTTTATTCTGTAACTCCTGTTTCAAGTTACTAATCTTAGCAACCGAACAAGTATCAAATACTCAGGGGCTACTATAAACACTAGTAAGGCACACATCAATAACCTGTATATCAAATATACCCTTGTTCAATTTGCCATCCTTCTTATCCACCAAATATTGAGGGAATTTCTACTTCCAGTGACCATTTCCTTTGCAGTGTAAGCACTCAGTTTCAGGTTTTGGTCCAGCTTTGGGCTTCTTCGCAGGAGTGACAACTTGCTTGTCATTCTACTTGAAGTTCCCTTTCTTTCCCTTTGCCCTTCTCTTGAAACTAGTGGTCTTGTCAATCATCAACACTTGATGCTCTTTCTTGATTTCTACCTTCGTTGATTTCAACATCATGAAGAGCTCAGGAATTGTTTTCATCATCCCTTGCATACTATAGTTCATCACGAAGTTCTGGTAACTTGGTGATGGTGACTAGAGAACTCTGTCAATCACTATCTTATCTGGACGATTAACTCCCACTTGATTCAAGCGATTGTAGTACCCAGACAATCTGAGCACATGCTCACTAGTTAAGCTATTCTCCTCCATCTTTTAGCGATAGAACTTGTTGGAGACTTCATATCTCTCAACTCGGGTATTTGCTTGAAATATTAACTTCAATTCCTGGAACATCTTATATGGTCCATGACGTTCAAAATGTCGTTGAAGTCCCGATTCAAAGCCGTTAAGCATGGTGCACTAAACTATCAAGTAGTCATCATATTGAGCTTGCCAAACATTCATAATGTCTGCATCTTCTCCTGCAATAGGTCTGTCACCTAGCGGTGCATCAAGGACATAATTCTTCTGTGCAGCAATGAGGATGAACCTCAGATCGCGGATCTAATCTGCATCATTGCTACTAATATTTTTCAACATAGTTTTTCTCTAGGGACATATCAAAAATAAACATAGGGAAGCAACAACGCGAGCTATTGATCTACAACATAATTTGCAAAATACTATAAGGACTAATTTCACGATAAATTAAAGTACAATTAATCATATTACTTAAGAACTCCCACTTAGGTAGACATCCCTCTAATCATCTAAGTGATCACGTGATCCAAATCAACTAAACCATGTCCGATCATCATGTGAGATGGAGTAGTTTTCAATGGTGAACATCACTATGTTGATCATATCTACTATATGATTCATGCTCGACCTTTCGGTCTCAGTGTTCCGAGGCCATATCTGTATATGCTAGGCTCGTCATGTTTAACCTGAGTATTCAGCGTGTGCAACTGTTTTGCACCCGTTGTATTTGAACATAGAGCCTATCACACCCGATCATCACGTGGTGTCTCAGCACGAAGAACTTTCGCAACGGTGCATACTCAGGGAGAACACTTCTTGATAATTAGTGAGAGATCATCTTAAAATGCTACCGTTAATCAAAGCAAAATAAGATACATAAAGGATAAACATACATTGCAATCAATATGAGTGATATGATATGGCCATCATCACCTTGTGCTTGTGATCTCCATCATCATCACCTTGATCTCCATCGTAGAATCGTTGTCGTTCCGCCATCTATTGCTTCTACGACTATCGCTACCGCTTAGTGATAAAGTAAAGCAATTACAGGGCGCTTGCATTTCATACAATAAAGAGACAACCATATGGCTCCTGCCAGTTGCCGATAACTCGGTTACAAAACATGATCATCTCATACAATAAAATATAGCATCACGTCTTGACCATATCACATCACAACATGCCCTGCAAAAACAAGTTAGACGTCCTCTACTTTGTTGTTGCAAATTTTACGTGGCTGCTACGGGCTGAGCAAGAACCGTTCTTTCCTACGCATCAAAACCACAACGATATTTCGTAAAGTTAGTGTTGTTTTAACCTTCTCAAGGACCGGGCGTAGCCACACTCGGTTCAACTAAAGTTGGAGAAACTGACACCCGCCAGCCACCTGTGTGCGAAGCACGTCGGTAGAACCAGTCTCGCGTAAGCGTACACGTAATGTCGGTCTGGGCAGCTTCATCCAACAATAGCGCCGAACCAAAGTATGACATGCTAGTAAGCAGTATGACTTGTATCGCCCACAACTCACTTGTGTTCTACTCGTGCATATAACATCTACGCATAAACCAGGCTCGGATGCCACTGTTGGGGAACGTAGTAATTTCAAAAATTTCTTACACACACACAAGATCATGGTGATGCATATCAACGAGAGGGGGAGTGTATCTTCATACCCTTGAAGATCGCTAAGCGGAAGTGTCTATCAACGCGGTTGATGTAGTCGTACGTCTTCACGATCGGACTGGTCCAAGTACCGAACGCACGACACCTCTGAGTTCTGCACACGTTCAGCTTGATGACGTCCGCGCCTTCTCGATCCAGCAAGACGAGCGAAGTAGTAGATGATTTCCGGCAGCACGACGGCGTGGTGACGGTGTTGGTGAAGAACAATCTCCGCAGGGCTTCGCCTAAGCACTACGGAAACTATGATGGAGAATAAACTAGAGGGGACGGGGTTGACAACACACGACTTGGTGTTTCTTGATGTGTCTTTGGTGCTAGCCCCGCCCCTCTATTTATATGTTGAGCCCTGGGGTCGAAACTTGGAGCAAAAGCCTCCTCTAAGTCGGGTTTTCCTGAAGGGCAAGAGTCCACATGGACTCCAGGACCAAACGCCATAATCCTTGGCGTCTGGACCAGACACCATGGGCCTCGGCGTCTGGCCCAGGGACAGACGCCAGGGTCTCTGGCGTTTGGCCCCCTGGCCTCCGCAAAACTCTTTTTGCACCGACTTATAGCCCCGTGGGCCTGACCCCTTGGCCTAACCATATCATCCAATATATGAATCTTTACCTCCGGACCATTCCGGAGCTCCTCGTCATGTCCGTGATCTCATCCGGGACTCCGAACAACATTCGGTCACCAACATACATAACTCATATAATACTATATCGTCAACGAACATTAAGCGTGCGGACCCTACGAGTTCGAGAACTATGTAGACATGACCGAGACATCTCTCTGGTCAATAACCAATAGCGGAAGTGGATGCCCGTATTGGCTCCTACATATTCTACGAATATCTTTATCGGTCAAACTGCATAACAACATACGTTGTTCCCTTTGTCATCGGTATGTTACTTGCCCGAGATTCGATCGCCCGCATCTCAATACCTAGTTCAATCTCGTTACCAGCAAGTCTCTTTACTCGTTCCGTAATACATCATCCCGCAACTAACTCATTAGTTATAATTCTTGCAAGGCTTATAGTGATGTGCATTACCGAGTGGGCCCAGAGATACCTCTCCGACAATCGGAGTGACAAATCCTAATCTCGAAATATGCCAACCTAACAAGTACCTTCAGAGACACCTGTAGAGCACCTTTATAATCACCCAGTTACATTGTGATGTTTGGTAGCACACAAAGTGTTCCTCCGGTAAACGGGAGTTGCATAATCTCATAGTCATAGGAATATGTATAAGTCATGAAGAAAGCAATAGCAACATACTTAACGATCAAGTGCTAAGCTAACGGAATGGGTCAAGTCAATCACATCATTCTTCTAATGATGTGATCCCGTTAATCAAATGACAACTCATGTCTATGGCTAGAAAACACAACCATCTTTGATCAACAAGCTAGTCAAGTAGAGGCATACTAGTGACACTATGTTTGTCTATGTATTCACACATGTATTATGTTTCCGGTTAATACAATTCTAGCATGAATAATAAACATTTATCATGAAATAAGGAAATAAATAATAACTTTATTATTGCCTCTAGGGCATATTTCCTTCACGGGTTCCAACAGCCTCCGGCCGAGCTTGAAGCCCGAGAGCCTCCTGCGGGCCTCGGCCTCGGGAGGTCCGGCAGCAGAGGAAGGCGCATCGGAAGGGCTGGAGCTGGCTTTGGGCAGCACCAGGGCTGGAGTAGACCCTCGGAATATCAGCCTTGACCAGTCCTTCTTCGAGATCAAGGGTGGGTCCTCTCCACCTCGCCTGGCGCCGGCTTCGTCGTCGTCCGGCATGGAACGGAGGGCATTAGACCTGTGCCAGGGGGAGGTCTCCTGCGTCACCTCGGTGGTCGCCTCCGAGTCGCGCTCTTCCTCCTCCTAGTCGTCTTCCTCCTCTCCCCTGCCGAAATCATCGGAGGACAAGTCCACCATCATCGTCGCTGCCTAGCCCTCAGGGGCCTCCACCGGCACCAGACCGTCCCCGTCAAAGGTGGGCATGGTGTCCACCACCCGCTCCTAGTCATTGCGGAGGAACAAGGGAACTGGAGCCCCCTCCGGGCTTGCCACGTCCTCTCCAACCCGGAAGCGGAGAGCTACGGTGTTGGGGGTTGGGCGCGACATATGCCAAAGCATGGCTTATCATGGTGGGAGCGAGTAGAACGTCGCCGGTGCCTAGAATTGGGATAAGGCGTAGACACGAATGCCGGCGTACTTTACCCAGGTTCGGGGCTCTCCTAGGAGATAACACCCCTAGTCCTGCTCTGCGGGGTCTCCGCATGATCACTAAGGCACAAGTGACACAATGGTGCTCCTCGAGCTGCTTGCTAGAGGCAAAAGGAGGCAAGGCTAGCTCTCTTCCTGCTCTAGGGGAAGGGCTAGTTCTAATGGAGTGGGAACCCTTTGCATGGTTGGCCTGGGGGTTTATATAGGCCTACCCCCCAGGTGTACAATGGTAATTCGTCCAGGTGCTGGGCCCGACTGTCAGTGTCTCCAGCCTCCGGCTTCTCCACTGAATGTTGGGGCTCGCCGCCTGGTGGGCCCCGCCGACTGGTTGGTGGCTGCTTACTATAGTTGTGTCGTTGCTGACGGGGGCTTGGTCATCTTAGTGTGGCTATAGTCCCGCCGCCTGGCGGGAGGTCACTGTAACCACACCTAGTCTTATCAGCTTAATGGTGTGCTCGACTCGGGGCAAGGGACGGCCGCCTGCTGGAGGTCGGCCCCTCTCGAATCCGTCTGGTTGAGCTTCCGTCGTCTTCCTTGGGGTCACTGCCCGATAGGGCCCGCCTTTGGCAGGCCGTACCGACAGGCCGTCATGGGCAACAGGGCTCTGCCTGCCTGGAGCGACGTAAGGGGAGATACGGCACAGTGCCCCATCATGCAGAGATCTCCCTCTGTACAGAGCACTGTAGCCATGCCCCTTTCGAGCGTTGGAGGCGACGTGCTACGCTGTAGCCATGCTCCGGCTTGTACTCTTCAATGGGGGCTCGGCCGCACCGTAGTCGTGAGGTGGCCGCCTGCCCGTTGCCGCCCTCTCTGGAGGGCGGCCGTCAGGAGCTGGTTACTCGGAGCACCGTAGACTTGGGTCGGCCGTCCTCTGGCAGCCGGCCGCTGAGCCAGCTGGCCCCAAAGGGCGGAGCTTCAGCTTGGGGTCCAGCTAGGCGGAGCTGGCCCAAAGTCTTGATAAATTCAGGGACTCAGGTGAGCCTACCCGTGGCCCATTACTCCGATAGTAGTCCCCAAAGCCAGTGAGGTGCCGTGGTCGAGGGGCTGTGAAGCCTCAGCGGCTTCTTCCCTCACCAGGCTCCGGGAAGATGCCGGTCCGCCATGCGACCAGCCGACTGCTGAGGCCGACTTCTTCCAGGCGGAGCTTGCACGGTTGGTTTTTGAACTCCAAGGCGGGAAATAGGTGGCGTGCTTGCTAAGCCTCCCAGGCCACTGCCCGCCACGGACGCGCCACGCGGCGCATGTTAGCCTGGTCAGCCTGCCACTCCACGTTTTAGATGGGACATGACACTGGGCCGGGCCCTCCACATGCCTCGGCAACCGGGCGGATCCACTACGCTGAAGGAGACGGTTGCCATTTCCCATGACCATTTACGGCATGGTGAATGCGCGCGGGAAACGGGTGTCATGGGGACATGGGCGCAGCTAATCCCACGACCCACGTCCCGCCCCCTTGGATTCATAGCCTGGGTGCTATAAGTAGGGAGGGCGAGAGGTGCGGCAAAGCTCTCGCGCCCCTTCCCACTTTTCTTCTTCTGCTTGCTCGTCCTCCGTTGCTGCTGCTGCCGTAGCGCCGCCACCATCGCCCACTATCGACGCACTTCTCCTCTCCACGCCGCCAGCCGGAAGCCATGGCGCGCGAGAGGGGCTGCGACTGGGACGGATCGACCGTGATCAAAGATCACATTTCCTTCCTCCGTGACATGCGCCGGATGCCCAGTGCGGCCTTTGTCAAGGCGCGGGTGCCGCCGGAGACAGAAATCTCGCCGGTGCCGCAGGAAGGCGAGCGGGTCGTCTTCCGCTCGCACTTCCTTCGCGGCTTCGGCCTTCCGATGAGCGGCTTCTTCCACTCCTTCCTCGACTTCTACCACCTTCAGGCTCACCACCTCACGCCCAACTCCGTGACTCTACTCTCTGCCTTCGTCACGGCGTGCGAGGGCTACCTTGGCATCCTCCCCACAATCGAGCTATGGGGAGCGTTCTTTTATGGGAAGCTCGGCACCTCTGCCAGGGAGACGGCGGCCGAGTGCGGGGGCTTCGTTGCCGTGCGCCGGCCGGCGAAGCGGAACGCCTTCCCCGACATCAAGCTGGCGCAATCGGTGAAGACGTGGCAGCAGTCCTACTTCTACGTCGAGAATGTGGACCCGGCTGCCGACTTCCTCAACCTGTCGGCCTATGAGGCCGGCCCCCCCACCGGGGCTCGGCCCACCTGGGGGTACAAGCCGAAACTGGTGTCGGCCGACGCGGCGGCCGCCATTGGCCTACTCCGGGTGCTCCAGAAGTCGGAGGGCCTCGTGGCCTCCGACCTCCTCTTCGCCTTCGTCGAGCGTCGGGTCCTTCCGCTCCAGAGCCGCCCTCATCCGATCTTCCGGATGGGCGGACACCGCGATCCATGCCGGCTGTGCATGAAGGGGATGCCGCCCGCTAAAGTCGCGCGGATGGTAAATGAGATCTCCGACCTCAAAGTGTTGGAGAAGGAGTGGCGGTACGGGAAGCGGCCATACTCTTGCCACAACCCGCCACCCGCTGTAAGTTTCTTCATTTTGTCCTTTGAACTGTTTCCTTTGGCTTCGTTTCTCTTCATGACGCAGCCCTTTCTTGGCCGCAGATCTACATGTCTGAGGCAACGGCCGCGCTCCTGGGGCCGGGTGATGCCCTCCAGCCGGACAGGGCGGAGAGCGACTTGGACGACCCCGACTTGGGGCGGCCTCCCTGGCCGATGACGCGACAGGCGGCGGTGGCAGAGCGGACGACGATGGTGGAGCAGGCGGCTCCGTGGAGGGCGGCGGCGTGGAGACTTGGCCCGACGACGACGAAGATGAAAATGAACCGCGCCCTGCCCGGAGCACCGCCACCACCGGTGCCGGCCCCTCTTCTGGACCGCCTGCCCATGGTGGCAAGCACAAGTGGAAATAGGGCGCGACCCTTTTCGGCAGCGCTCCGAAGAAGCCCAAGAACCTGGCCGCTATCACGCCCAAGATGGGACCCTATCCTAAAGGAACTCGAAGGTCCCACCAAGGATAGAAGCGCATCTTGAAGACACTTTTGCAAGGTGGATATCATTACATCAACATTACATAATAGATAGGCATACATACATAAGGCATACAATTGCCGCAAGGGTATAACAATACATCATACATAAGAGCAACATCCGACTACGGATGAAACACAAACGGAAGCTCAAACAACATCCACCCTGCTAGCCCAGGTTGCCGACCTGGAACCCATCCCTTGATCTAAGAAGAAGCAGAAGAGGAACTCCAAAACAAGCAAACATCACTCTCGTGTCATGATCATCGCAAAACCTGTACCTGCAACTGTTGTTGTAGTAAATATTGAGCCACGAGGACTCAGCAATCCCATTACCATGGGTATCAAGACTAGCAAAGCTTAAAGGGAAAGGAAGGGGTAAAGTGGTGAGGTTGCAGCAGTGGCTAAGCAAGTATGGTGGCTAACATACGCAAATGAGAGCGAGAAGAGGAGCAAAGGAACGGTCAACAACTAGTAATGATCAAGAAGTGATCCTGAGCTCCTACTTACGTTAACCATAACACAGAAACCGTGTTCACTTCCTGGACTCCGCCGAGAAGAGACCATCACGGCTACACACGCGGTTGATGTGTTTTAATTCGGATCTGGTGTCAAGTTATCTACAACCGGATATTAACAAATTCCCATCTGCCACATAACCGTCGGCACGGCTCTCGAAAGTTTATACCCTACAGTGGTGTCCCAACTTAGCCCATGATAAGCTCTCGCGATCAACGAAGGATATTCCTTCTCCCAGGAAGGCCCGATCAGTCTCAGAATCTCGGTTTACAAGACATTTCAACAATGGTAAAACAAGACCAGCAAAGCCGCCCGATGCGCCGACAATCCCGATAGGAGTTGCACATATCTCATTCTTAGGGCAACACCGAATAAGTCAAGCTATGAGTAAAACCAGACCTCGAGTTTCCTCGAGGGGGCCCCGCAGGCAGCTCGGTTCGGACCAGCACTTAGAGAAGCACTGGCCCGGGGGGGCTAAAATAAAGATGACCCTTGGGTTAATTACTCCCAAGGGAAAAGTAGGTGGTTGTGAGGCAAATGGTAAAACCAAGGTTGGGCCTTGCTGGAGGAGTTCTATTCAAAGCAAACTGTCAAGGGGGTCCCATAAATCACCCAACCGCGTTAGGGACGCAAAATCCGGGAACATAATACCGATACGACGGAAACTAGGGCGGCATGAGTGGAAGAAAACACCAGGCATAAGGACGAGCCTTCCACCCTTTACCAAATATATAGATGCATTAATAATATAAGAGATATTGTGATATCGCAACATAATCTTGTCCACCATGGAGCAATCTTCAACTTCACCTGCAACTAACAATGCTATAAGAGGGGCTGAGAAAAGTGGTAACATAGCCAAGCAATGGTTTGCTAGGAAGGGTGACAAGGTTAGAGGCTGACATGGCAATTTGGGAGGCTTTAAGAGCAAAAGATAGGTAGCGCAGCAAAGCGATAGAACGAAGCAACTAGCATAGCAATGATAGTAGTGAGATCCAAGGTGACGGTCATCTTGCCTGAAATCCCGCTAGGAAGAAGAACGAGTCCATGAAGAAGACGAACAGGAGTAGTCGAATGAATCCTCACAATCGCAACATTACCGGAACTAAGAAGCAACACTAAAAAGAAACAAACAACATAGTAAACACACAAGCATAAACATGACATGATGCGCAAACAAGCATGATGCACGTCTGGTTTGATGAGGAATGTCATGGCAATTTGCAACAAACAATACTACAAGTTAAATGGAGCTCAATATGCAATGAGTTGCATATTGACGAAACACCACATTCAACTATTTAGTTAGCTCCCATTTAGGTACCCAACAATATTAAATGTTGATTAACATGGCAAGAGGTGAAGGATATGCAAACTACCTATTTAGGCAAGTTTAAATGAGGCCGGAAACACAAACAACAATTCCAAAAAATCCCCATATGCATATTTCAAATTTGGTACTGTTCTGCCCTAAAACATATTTTAAGGTTGTTAAACGGGAAAATAAAGTGGACCATGTTAAACTATGCATTTTTCTAGCCCATTTACATACAAAGTTTAATAAATTTGGAGCTACGGTTAAATAGTTATGAAATAAAACATTTTAGCTTGGTATTTGAGCAAATTTAATCAAACAGCATTATAAACATTCCAAACATGGATGAGAGCAGCATATTATGAAACTAGGCAAAAATTTAAGCAAGTTACATATATAAAATATTTTGATATGATGCACGGATGATGAGTTATTAAATGCATGAACTCTATGGATTTTTCTGTAAAACAGCGTTCTCTGGATAAATAGATAATTCGTCCAACGCAGGAAAAAATGTATCGGGCCGAATCTGAGCAAACGGGCCAACAGGAGCAGGCACTGGGGCAACTCACCAATGGGCTGAGGCCCGGTTCGGTGGGGAGGAGGCTGTCGGGGTGAGGAGGCGCGCTGGGCCTCGCGATCTGGCATGGGAGGCCGAGTTGACGAAGCGGTCAACGGATGTGCTGGTTCGATGTGGCTGCGTGCGTCTGTGGATGAAGCAGGCAGCAGAGGGAGAAGCAGGGGAACAGCGGCGCGATGCAGGGGTTCCGACGAGGCGGCCTCGGCGGGGACCGGCCAGAACGGGACTGGGATGGCGAAGGAGGAACGTATCTGACGAGGGGAGGTCGGGGACGGCTCGTCCTCCTGCTCGAAGCAGAGGATGTAGGGGAAGAAGAGAACGCAGCGGCTGCCTGGCGCGGCGGGAACTTGGCGCGGAGGAGGCTGAGGTCCAGGAGCCATGGCATCAACGGAAGCTCCTGGTCGAAGAGGCGGCCAGCGGGCGAGGGGTTCTGGCCGGTTACTTGCCGGACGGCGACGGTGCGAGGAGGCTCTGGACGGTGACGAGGAGTTGCGCGAGGGGAGGGGAGTGTGGCCTCGGGTGCCTGGTTGTCAAAGCAGAGGAGCGGGACGAAGCTGTAGCTCTTTGAGGCGAAGCAGGGGCCCGGTTGACGAGCTCCTGCAGAGGTGAGGGAGATCTGAGAGACGGGAGGGAGCTCGTAGGAAGGAGAAGGAAGCAGCTGGACGACGGGGTACTGGCCTGGACGGCTTGGTCCGGCGATGACGCTCACTAGCGACGAGGTAAGAAGGAGGACGGTGAGGCTGGGGATCGAACCCCTCTCGATCTGAATCTATGAGGGAGCGGGAGGCGCGGCTGCAGCTTGCGGTGGAGATTGAGCAGAGGAGGCAAGGCCTCGGGCTCGAAGAGGGAGGAGGGTGCTGCTGATTGGGTGGCGCTGAAAACAAGGGGAAGATGGAGGCAGTGGTTTGGGCAGGTGAGATCCCGGTGTGGAAGTGGAGTGGCGGCGGTGACGAGGAGGATGGGACAGATCTCCTAAAAAATAGGGTTGGACAGTTTATATAGGTAGGGAAATAGGGCAGGGGTTAACCCGGTCCGTCCGATCGTAATCGGGCGGCTGAAAATAAATAGGTAGAGAGAGATCAAATAATAAACCGAAGATACTATCGGGATGTTTGGGGATGATCCGGATCCAACGGTCATGACAACCCGGGTCGGGTCCCGGAGAAGTTTCGG
Organism: Triticum dicoccoides; assembly: GCF_002162155.2. NCBI lineage: Eukaryota > Viridiplantae > Streptophyta > Magnoliopsida > Poales > Poaceae > Triticum > Triticum dicoccoides. The sequence goes on from NC_041393.1 coordinate 575,943,096, forward strand.
ACGCGCACGCGAGGGGTCGATGCACTATACAAAGAGACTCCGGTTTAGGCAAGGGGGAAAATGAAGAACAAGGTTGGTCTCGGAACGGTCAACGAAAGCAAGGGGGAACGCGACAACTACGAGCGGGCGCAAACTTTGTGAAAACATGCAGATGCAATGCACATGATGCCATGAGAAATGCAACAAACAATTAAAACACACGGCAACAACGAAAAACATGGAAGGTGCCTGAAGCATCGGTCTCAACGCGTTATAACACTCCACCACTACGAGAGGATCTCGTCCCGAGATCTAGGATGGCACCGGAGAGAAAACGGAAAAGGAAGAGAAAAGGTAAAACTAAATTGCTTCTTCGACAAACGAGTGAAACCATGAACCTTGAGAGGTTGAGCAAAATGAAAGAAAGAAAACAACAAAGATGAACATAGTTGAAAACACTCCGTTAGAAAAGAGGAACAAGGGATACGACGAGTACCAAGAGGTTTAGTGATAAGATAGATATTGAAACCACTTCAGTTAAAACTAGATAGAGAAGGAATAAGATTGATAAAATTTGGGCAGCACTCCGACTGAAAGAAAAAGGAAAACTTGATAAGATGAAAAGCACTTGAAGAGATGACACAACACTCCGGTTAAATGGATAAGCATGAAAAGAACACGATCCTCACAATTCAAGATGATGAGTGAAGAGAGCAACATCACCATGCCTCCGGAAGAAAGAATATAAGATAGATCATTGGAATAAAAGAATGGAGAAGAAAATGTCAACTTCTGCCACAAATGATCTTGGAAAGCATCCTTGCAAAGAAGAATTGAACAGAGTTGTTGGAAATCAACAACGAAAAACACAAGCTTGTTGTGGGCTTATGGAAAAACATCTCAAAATCATGAGGTGACAACCGGCCACTAATGGAAACCATTGATTTGATTGAGAGCACCAAAGAGATGAAAAACTTCTTCACCGAGATGAGAAGGAGAAAATTGGATCATTGATAAGCACCACAATAGCAACATTCCTTAGGGAAGGCTTTAGGTGAAATCTATACCAAGATAACTCCAGAGAAGAGATTGATGGATTTAAAATACCTCATTCTTGACAACATGTGAATCACGAAACATGAAGGAAATTGTCAAGAGTGACATAACACCACCCCAAAAGATAAGGTAGAAAGAATTACACTTTGGAATGCAAGATGAAGAATACTTGAACTCCCCAAAACAAAACTTGTGTTGAACACCATGTTTATTTTAGAGTATAGCTTGGTGAGTCATAACTTTGAGAGAAATCTTGAAGAACAATTGAAGAATGAAAGGAATCCTTGATGAACCACCATGTAGAGCCTCCATGGAGAACTCCGGTAATAAAAGGATGATGAGATAGGAAAGAAGGATGAAAAGAATAAGACTAAAGCCTTGCATTGATTTAGATGGAGCTTCGCAATGATATAACCGAGAAAACTTGGAACTCCGAAAAAAGAAAAGATGAAGCATCTCGAACCGACAAATGTGACATGATGAATAACTCTGGAAAGAAGAAACAAGATCACTTGGATGAAACAATAATAAGAATTATGTTATGTGTATCCTTCACCAATTTAAATTGATGACAAGCAACGGATTTGGCATACTACTTATTCTTCTTGAGGGATTGAAAAGAGATATAGTGCCAACTTGAAGAAGTTATTGATGGGACCACCGGTGGGATTGGAAACAGCAAATGAAATGATACGGTAGCAAAGGAAGAGGAATCTTGAACGAACCACCGTAAGAATTGAAAATGAAAGTAGCAAAGGCGCATAACCAAGAAACCTTTGGAAATCGTGTACCTCAACCTTCGAAAAGCATCCGTTATACGAGCTATGGCAATACTCTCGGACTCCCCAGTACAGGGTGGCATCAAGGTTATCTCACCCACAACTGCATAAAAGATATTTTCGATGTCGGCAAAACTCAGGTATTCCAGAACGGCAACGATAAAATTGTGATGACAACACCTCGGAGCTCAACTCCCCGGGACACTGCCACAACCCCTAAATGTCAGGAGGCACCAAGAACAATGTTCTCGTCACAAGAATATCGGAACGATTCCAAGATACCCGCGAGATCCTAAATAAAATTTATGAAAAATTTAGGGGAGGAAAGACAAAACATCTACGTCAGGAGGCCTCACCAGAGCGACGAAGGGGGCTGGGGAGTAAAAAGAATCCTACTCTCCGATATATATAATCCTAAGACTCAAAATAGTTTTCTTCTAGACTCAACAACGGCCAACAATCAAGGGGGCTCCTATGGTCGGACGAGGCTCTGATACCAACTTGTCACGCCCAAGATGTGACCCTATCCTAAAGGAACTCAAAGGTCCCACCAAGGATAGAAGCGCATCTTGAAGACGCTTTTGCAAGGTGGATATCATTACATCAACGTTACATAATAGATAGGGATACATACATAAGGCATACAATTGCCGCAAGGGTATAACAATACATCATACAGAAGAGCAACATCTGACTACAGATGAAACACAAACAGAAGCTCAAATGACATCCACCCTGCTAGCCCTGGCTGCCGACCTGGAACCTATCCCCTGATTGAAGAAGAAGCAGAAAAAGAACTCCAAAACAAGTAAACATCGCTCTCGCGTCATGATCATCGCAAAACCTGTACCTGCAACTGTTGTTGTAGTAATATGTGAGCCACGAGGACTCTGCAATCCAATTACCATGGGTATCAAGACTACCAAAGCTTAAAGGGAAAGGAAGGGGTAAAGTGGTGAGGTTGCAGCAGTGGCTAAGCAAGTATGGTGGCTAACATACGCAAATGAGAGAGAGAAGAGGAGCCAAGGAACGGTCGTCAACTAGTAATGATCAAGAAGTGATCCTGAGCTCCTACTTACGTCAACCATAACACAGAAACCGTGTTCACTTCCCGGACTCCGCCGAGAAGAGACCATCATGGCTACACACGTGGTTCATGCGTTTTAATTCGGATCTGGTGTCAAGTTATCTACAACCGGATATTAACAAATTCCCATCTGCCACATAACCGCGGGCATGGCTCTCGAAAGTTTATACCCTGCAGGGGTGTCCCAACTTGGCCCATGATAAGCTCTCACGATCAACGAAGGGTATTCCTTCTCCCAGGAAGACCTGATCAGTCTCGGAATCCCGATTATAAGACATTTCGACAATGGTAAAACAAGACCAGCAAAGCCGCCCGATGCACCGACAATCCCGATAGGAGCTGCACATATCTCGTTGTCAAGGCAACACCAGATAAGTCAAGCTACAAGTAAAACCAGACCTCGAGTTTCCCCGAGGGGCCCAGCGGGCTGCTCGGTTCGGACCAGCACTAAGAGAAGCACTGGCCCGGGGGGGGCTAAAATAAAGATGACCCTTGGGTTAATTACTCCTAAGGGAAAAGTAGGTGGTGGTGAGGCAAATGGTAAAACCAAGGTTGGGCCTTGCTGGAGGAGTTTTATTCAAAGCGAACTGTCAAGAGGGTCCCATAAATCACCCAACCGCGTTAGGGACGCAAAATCCGGGAACATAATACCGATATGATGGAAACTAGGGCGGCAAGAGTGGAACAAAACACCAGGCATAAGGCCGAGCCTTCCGCCCTTTACCAAATATATAGATGCATTAATAATATAAGAGATATTGTGATATCGCAACATAATCCTGTCCACCATGGAGCAATCTTCAACTTCACCTGCAACTAACAACGATATAAGAGGGGCTGAGCAAAGCGGTAACATAGCCAAGCAATGGTTTGCTAGGAAGGGTGACAAGGTTAGAGGCTGACATGGCAATTTGGGAGGCTTTAAGAGCAAAAGATAGGTAGCGCAGCAAAGCGATAGAACAAAACAACTAGCATAGCAATGATAGTAGTGAGATCCAAGGTGACGGTCATCTTGCCTGAAATCCCGCTAGGAAGAAGAACGAGTCCATGAAGAAGACGAACGGGAGTAGTCGAATGAACCTCACAATCGCAACATTACCGGAACTAAGAAGCAACACCGGAAAGAAACAAACAACATAGTAAACACACAAGCATAAACATGACATGATGCACAAACAAGCATGATGCACGTCCGGTTTAATGAGGAATGGCATGGCAATTTACAACAAACAATACTACAAGTTAAATGGACCTCAATATGCAACGAGTTGCATATTGACGAAACACCACATTCAACTATTTAGTTAGCTCCCGTTTAGGTACCCAACAATATTAAATGTTGATTAACATGGCAAGAGGTGAAGGATATGCAAACTACCTATTTAGGCAAGTTTAAATGAGGCCGGAAACACAAACAACAATTCCGGAAAATCCCCATATGCATATTTCAAATTTGGTACTGTTCTGCCCTAAATCACATTTAAGGTTGTTAAATAGGAAAATAAAGTGGACCGTGTTAAACTATGCATTTTTCTAGCCCATTTACATATAAAGTTTAATAAATTTGGAGCTACGGTTAAATAGTTATGAAATAAAACATTTTAACATGGTATTTGAGCAAATTTAATCAAACAGCATTATAAACATGCCAAACATGGATGAGAGCAGCATATTATGAAACTAGGCAAAATTTTAAGCAAGTTACATATATAAAACATTTTGATATGATGCACGGATGATGAGTTATTAAATGCATGAACTCTAGGGACTTTTCTATAAAATGGCGTTCTCTGGATAAATAGATAATTCGTCCAACGCAGGAAAAAAATGTATCGGGCCAAATCTGAGCAAACGGGGCAACAGGAGCAGGCGCTGGGGCAACTCACCCATGGGCTGAGGCCCGGTTCGGTGGGGAGGAGGCCGTCGGGGTGAGGAGGCGCGCTGGGCCTCGCGATCTGGCATGGGAGGCCGAGTTGACGAAGGGGTCAACGGATGCGCTGCTTCGATGTGGCTGCGTGTGTCTGTGGATGAAGCAGGCAGTAGCGGGCGAAACAGGGGAACAGCGGCGCGATGCATGGGTTCCAACGAGGCGGCCTCGGCGGGGACCGCTCGGAACGGGACCGGGATAGCGGAGGAGGAACGGATCTGACGAGGGGAGGTCGGGGACGGCTCATCCTCCTGCTCGAAGCAGAGGATGTAGGGGAAGCAGAGAACGCAGCGGCGGCCTGGCGCGGCTGGAACTTGGCGCGGAGGAGGCTGAGGTCCAGGAGCCATGGCATCAACGGAAGCTCCTGGTCGAAGAGGTGGCCGGCGGGCGAGGGGTTCTGTCCGGTTACTTGCCCGACGGAGACTACACAAGGAGGCTCTGGACGGTGACAAGGAGTTGCGTGAGGGGAGGGGAGCATGGCCTCGGGCGCCTGGTTGTCGAAGCAGAGGAGCGGGACGAAGCTGTAGCTCGTCGAGGCAAAGCAGGGCCGCGGTTGACGAGCTCCTGCAGAGGTGGGGGAGATCTGAGAGACGGGAGGGAGCTCGTGGGAAGGAGAAGGAAGGCAGTGGGACGACGGGGTACTGGCCTGGCTGGCTTGGTCCGGCGACAACGCTCACCAGCGACGATGTAAGAAGGAGGACGGGGAGGCTGGGGATCGAACCCCTCTCGATCTGAATCTAGGAGGGAGCAGAGGAGGCAAGGCCTCGGGCTCGAAGAGGAAGGAGAGTGCTGCTGATTGGGTGGCGCTGAAAACAAGGGGAAGATGGCAGCGGTACTTTGGGCAGGTGGGATCCCGATGTGGAAGTGGAGTGGCGGCGATGACGAGGAGGATGGGACATATCTCCTAAAAATTAGGGTTGGACAGTTTATATAGGTAGGGAAATAGGGTAGGGGTTAACCCGGTCCGTCCGATTGTAATCGGGCGGCTGAAAATAAATAGGTAGAGAGAGATCAAATAATAAACCGAAAATTCTATCGGGATGTTTGGGTATGATCCAGATCCAATGGTCATGACAACCCAGGTCGGGTCCGGGAGAAGTTTCGGACGCGCACGCGAGGGGTCGATGCACTATACAAAGAGACTCCGGTTTAGGCAACAGGGAAAAGGAAGAACAAGGTTGGTCTCGAAACGGTCAACGAAAGCAAGGGGGAACGCGACAACTATGAGCGGACGCAAACTTTGTGAAAACATGCAGATGCAATGCACATGATGCCATGAGAAATGCAACAAACAATTAAAACACACGGCAACAACGAAAAACATAGAAGGCGCCTAAAGCATTGGTCTCGGGGCGTTACAGCCGCGGCGACCAGGCGGAAAGAAGCCGCGGCCAAGGTGGCCCATTATCAGAGGTAGCGGAAGGTGCATGTTATGGTGTCAGCGTAAGTATCCTTCCCTCACTCCTTGTCTTTTCGTCAATCTAGCGTGAGAGCCTTCCAACTTGTCTTCTTGTTTCAGGGCCCCGCTAACCCTCGAGAAGTCGAGCGCCGCCTCGGTCCTCAGGTCGGCAGCGGCCTCCTCGACCAGCCGGCGGATCGACACAGCCACCGACCTCCGGGAGGCAACAGAGCGGAATGCGCGGGAGGCACGCGAGGAAGAGGCCGACCGCCTGGCCAAGGAGCAGGCGGCCTTGTCTGCCGCATCTGCTGAGCGGGCGCTGGCGCAGGCGGAAGCCCAAGCCGCAGAGAAGGAGTGGCTCACGGAGGCCGCACGCCGCCAAGAGCCGCTGCTCGTGGCGCCCCTGAACACCGCGGCGCCTCTGCCTGAATTCGAGGCGACGGCCGGGGGAGCCAGCGGCGACTACCCGATCCGGGAGCGGGAGGGCGGTGACGTAGCCATGCCGGACGTCTTCGTGCCGCCGCCCCTGCCCCCGCCGCCTCCGCCAGCCAGCGAGCCACGGGACGAGCAGTCGGTTGCGCCGCCGGTGCCGCCGATCGAAAATACGCTGGTAACGGACCTATTTCCTACAGTCTGCATCCTCACGCGCCGCCGTCTGGAGAAGGCGGCCTCAGCACCGCGGCCGCAGGAGATCGGCGCCATGAGCTCGTCGGCCCCCGATACCGAGGCGACCAGCACCGCACCCGTGGGTTGGATACACGGGGGCGGGACTGGCACCCTGAACCAGGCGTCTCTTGACGTCCAGGCGAAACTCCGAGCAGAGGCGGAGGCCCTCAAGCGCTGCAACGAGGCCTACTTGGAGTCGCGCACCGCCATCCGCGTAAGTTGTCTTTTGCTTTCTTCTTCGGATGATCCTCTTGCTTCTCTCGTGGGGGCGCGCAAGCGCACCCACTGGGTGTAGTCCCCAATTTTCTGGCCGGCTGCTGAGCAGACGGGTCGGAACTTTATCTTGTAATTGTCGACTGCTGACTTTGGCTGCTGTCTCTTTCACAGGACTATCACAATCTCTGCGCGACCGCCTACAACTCCAGGATTCAGGAGCTAGAGACGCAGACGGCCCATCTGGCCGAGAGCTGGCATAAGTTTCCATCTTCTTTCTTCGCGGGGGCGCGCTGGCGCACCCGCGAGCTGTAGTCCCCGAGGTTCGGGCTGACTGTCGAGCACTCGGGCCGAATCTCCTCAGTTTTATATTTCCTTTGTCTTGTCTGCTTGACTGATGCCTTTTCCTTCTCTTTCTTTCTTCAAAGGCCAATGCCGCCCTGCAGCAGCAGCTGGGCGAAGCCAACACCGCCCTGCGTGGCAAGGAGGCGGAGTGGAGCATGCTGGCAGAGGAGCGGGACCGCTTGGTCGCCCAACTTGCCGAGCAGGCGGAAACCCTCAAGGCGGCCTAGCTGAAGGCGAAGACGACGGAGACCAGCCTCCTCGCTGAGTTTGAGATCGGGCACTCTCCCTGGGCCTACAACGAGGACCAGATAACAGCCTGCTTCAACAGCATCAAAGACTTGGTCGATGGTAAGCCTCATTCTCTTGATTTCTTGTTTTGGCCTTTTTCTTCTTCCGCCCGGAGAGACTTCTTCCCGGGCCATTCTGTAGCCGCAATCCAAATGATCGAGGCCCAACGCGAGGAGCGAAGGGCGGAGGGTGCATAGATCGCCGCTGATGCTCCCCGGACTCTTGGCGAACAGGTCCTCAGCATTCAGGCCCGGGTTCGGCCTGCTCACTGCGTGCTACACCGCCTCCAGCGCATCGGAGCCCAGGCGGTATCCGGCCTCTGGCCCGGCTTTCCGGCTCCGTGCACCCCAAGTCGGAATGCCGACTGGATGGAGGTGGCGGCCGGCCGCCTGGAAGCCTGGAAAGTCTCAGCAGCCCGGGCAGGGGCGCGCCGGGCCTTGGAACTCATCAAGGCATGGTATCCTAGGCTAGATCTAGCCCAGTTGGCCACGTTCTGGCTGGAGGCACAGGAGGAGCAAGCGGCGGTGGAAGCTGAGCTCGTCAGCAGGGCGGCGGCGATCGCCGACTTCACCGACACCGGTGTCTTTGTCTTGGAGGTGGTTGAGGAAGGCGGTGAAGCTCCGCAAGAGTGGATCGGGTTAAACCCGGAGGACAGCAAAGATTCAGCTGAAGTCATCGACTCCAGTGACGAAGGGGAAGACGGGGAGGAGGAAGAGGAGGAGGAGGAGGAGGAGGAAAACGAGGAGAGCGATGTCGACCTGCCGGAGGTCAGGGCGGACGGTCAGCCCCAGCCTGACCGAGCATCAAGCAACGAGCCACGCACCGAGGTGCCGCCCGCTACTGGAGGCGTCCAAGTGGGGGCCTCCCCACCGCCCGTTCCTCCGACGGACGTCATCGACTCCATCCTCCAGCACTCCAACGCCCCGCCTGTTGCTGGTGATTCCTCCGTTCGGATGGAGCTGCCTGCTACGTCAGGTGGTGCGGCTGACTCCAGCGTCCAGCCTAAGTCCTTGGCCAGGCCATCCGGCACCGTCCAGCCGGATCCTTCTGCTGGGCTAGCCGGCACCGCCCAGCCGGAGTCTTCTGTTGTGCCAACCGGCACCGCCCAGCCAGAGTCTTCGGTTGCGCCAACCGGCGCCGCCCAGCCGGAGTCTTTTGCTACTCCTTCGGGTTTTATCTGCTTTTTGCTTGCTGCTCTGAACAATTTGTTAAATTCGCACAACTCCACCCGTGGGGTGTATATCAAAACTCTGTTTGAATGCTGGCCAGAGGCCTTTATCCATGTAAATATTTATCATTGCTTATACTTGCTATGCCGACCTCCAGCCTTATTTTCCATTTCCTCCTTGGTTTTTTCCTTTGCCGCCAATCCTTGGCTATGCTCTCACCAGTCGGGCAGCCGCTCTGCGGACCGTAGCTAATTTGAGCACTCTAGCCGTTTGTGAGGGGGGCTAGGACTTAGCCATTCAGAGTTTTTGGTAATAAAGGCGGAGGCCAGCTGTCCGGCTGCCAAACAGCCAGACGGCTAGGTGCGATGCCGCCCTCTACTATATGCATTTTCTTCCTTAGTCATTCTTTCGTGTGGGGCACTGTCTTGCAACCTTTGCCCGTCATGCAGTCGCTCTGCAAGCTGTGGCTTCTGACAAAGGAAGTTTTTGGTGCCGGCACACTATTTGTCCGGCTGCGGGAGGCGGCATATTTTAGAAGGCGGCGAGGCTCCGGGCCGACTGGTCAAACCCGGTGCCAGGCGGAAGAAATAAAACTAGACATTCTCATAGGCATGACACTTATCATATAGATAAAAGAGGGCAGTCCCCGAGCTCTTCTCGGGGGACCCGGAGTCTTTATACATAGTACAAAAGGTAGCGTGATACATACTGCTTTCAACTGTAAAATCTTCGGAGGAGGTTTGCGTTCCATGGCCTCTCCGTCTTTTTTCCTGAATCATCTCTCTTGCGTGCTCTGGGCTTCTGGGCATCGATCAGATAGTAGGCATCGTTGCCCAACACCTTACTGATGATGAAAGGGCCTTCCCAAGGTGCCGAGAGCTTGTGTTGTTCGGCTGTTTGCTGGATCAGCCGGAGCACAAGGTCTCCCTCCAGGAAGGATCTTGGCTTCACCTTGCGGTTGTAGTATCGGCGCAGACTCTATTGGTAGATGGCCAACCGACTTATAGCCAACAGTCGGCCTTCCTCCAGCAGGTAGACACCATCTTCTCGCGCCTCCTTGGCGTCTGCCTCGGTGTACATAGTGACTCTTGGGGAGTCAAACTCAATATCTGTCAGGATTACGGCTTCGGCACCGTAGACGAGGAAGAAGGGCATGAAGCATGTTGACTTGTTCGGAGTTGTGCGCAGGCTCCAGAGGACGGCCGGCAGCTCGTCGAGCCAGCAGCCGGCCGAACGCTCCAGAGGCTCGACCAGTCGGGGCTTGAGGCCGGACAAAATGAGGCCGTTTGCACGCTCTACTTGGCCATTTGACTGTTGGTGGGCAACGGACGCTAAGTCCAGGCGGATGCCCTGTGTTGCATAGAAACGAGCCAAGGCTCCTTTGGCGAAGTTGGTGCCGTTGTCGGTGATGATGATGTGTGGGATGTCGTATCGCATGGTGATGTCGGAGATGAAGGTCACGGCAGTCGGCCCATTCAGCTTCTTGATTGGTTTTGCCTCTATCCACTTGGTGAACTTGTCCACAGCAACAAGCAAGTGAGTCATGCCACCACGGGTCGTCTTGAATGGTCCTACCATATCCAGACCCCAAACAGCAAAGGGCCAGGCTATGGGAATAGTCTTGAGTGCAAAAGCCGGTAGGTGTGGCTTGGAGCGGAACCTCTGACACCTTTGACACTTCTGAACTAGCTCTTTGGCCTCTTCCAGGGCAGTCGGCCATGAGAACCCATGGCGGAAAGCCTTGGCTACAAGTGATCTTGAAGCCGTGTGGTGGCCGCACTCGCCCTGGTGGATATCCCTGAGTATTGCTTGGCCTTGGTCCAACTCCACGCAATGCTGATAAACCCCTATGACGCTTCATCGCACCAGCTCTCTATTCACTATGGTGTAAGCTGCAGCTCGCCTCTGCACTTGTCGGGCTGAGAATTCATCGGTTGGCAGCTCTTTATTCACCAAGAACTTGAGGATTGGCTGAGCCCATGAGGGCGCCGCAATTTCTTCGACTGCGACCACTGCAACCTGTATGAGGGCGGTTGGGCCGGGAGGCGGCGGGTTGGCAGCTGCTTCTGCCTGCTGTGTTGAAGAAGTCCCCGGGCCGGCTACTGGAGTCCCCGGGCCGGGCTCTGAAGTCCCCGGGCCGGGTGTGGCTGTAGCAGTCCCCGGGCCGCCTGCCGAAATCCCCGTGCCGGCCCCGGGATCGTCAAGTCGGATCCGACTGCTTCGAGGGGAGCCGGCACAAAGATGGAGTCTAAATCAGGAGACGGCTTGACAGACGGCTTCAAAAGGTGGCATAGGGCGACGCCGGCTGGTATTGCTTGTCGGGTAGAGCCAATTCGTGCCAAGACATCTGCTTACTCGTTGTCATTTCTTGGCACGTGAAGGAACTCAGACCCATCAAAGTATCCGCTGAGTTGCTGCACGAGAAGCGGTAGCTGGCCATGTTTGCATCCTTGGCGTCCCAGTCTCCTGACGACTGCTGGACCACCAAGTCGGAGTCACCATAACACAGGATCCGGCGAATGCCGAGTTCCTTGGCAAGCCGGAGCCCGTGTATGAGTGCCTCATATTTTGCTACGTTGTTGGAGGTGGCGAAGTGGACTTGCAACACGTATTTGAGCTTGTCGCCCTTGGGAGAGGTGAGGACGACGCCGGCTCCCAGACCAGTGCGCATTTTGGAACCATCAAAATGCATCCGCCAATGAGTGGAGTCTGGTGCAGGCGGCAAATATTGGGTCTCGGCCCAATCTACGAGGAACTCGGCCAGCACTTGTGATTTGATGGTGGTGCGAGGCTGGTAGTAGATTGTGTAAGGGCCAGATCAATAGCCCACTTGGCCACTCGGCCGGAGGCGTCTCTGCTCCCAATGATCTCAGCAAGTGGAGCTGTGCAGACAATGTTTATTGGGTGCTCTTGAAAGTAAGGCTTCAACTCCTTGGCGGCAAAGTGCATGCCGTAACACATCTTCTGGTAATGGGGGTAGTTTTGCTTGGAGGCGGACAATACTTCGCTCAAGTAATACACCGGTCTCTGGACTGGCAATGCTCTGTCCTCCTCCTTGCGCTCTACTACCATGACTACGCTAACAACCCGACTGGTGGCTGCAATGTAGAGGGGCATGGGCTCCTTCTTAGTCAGAGCCGCCAGGATAGGTGGGGTTGCCAACATTTTCTTGAGTTCGAGACATGCTTCGTCCGCCTTGTCGTTCCACTCGAAAAAAGTGGTCTTCTTCATGAGTTCATACAGGGGAAGAGCCTTCTCGCCCAGCCGACTGATAAAATGGCTGACTGATGCTAGGCAGCCGGTGAACTTTTGCACGTCCAGCAGTCGGGTGGGTACTTTCATCATCTCAATTGCCTTGATCTTCACGGGGTTGCACTCTATACCGCGCTCTGAGACCAAAAAGCCGAGAAGCTGGCCGGATGGAACTCCAAAGACACATTTCTCCGGGTTGAGCTTGATCTGGAATCGACGCAAATTCTCAAAAGTCTCCTTGAGGTCTTCTAGCAGAGTGCCACACTTCAACGTCTTCACCACCACATCATCCACATATACATGGGCATTTCTGCCAAGTTGCTTGAGGAGACACTTCTGCATGCAATGCTGAAACGTGGCGCCGGTGTTTCTCAAGCTGAACGTCATGGTCAGGTAGCAGAAGGCTCCAAACGGCGTGATGAAGGCGGTCTTCAGCCTGTCGGCCGGGTTCAGCTTTATCTGGTGATACCCGGAGTATGCATCCAAAAAACTCAACAACTCGCATCCGGCTGTGGAGTCTATCACTTGATCAATCCTCGGCAAAGCGAAGGGATCTTTGGGGCAGGCTTTGTTGAGGCTGCTGTAGTCAATGCACATGCACCACTGTTTGTTTTTCTTCAACACTAGGACTGGGTTGGCCAGCCATTCTGGAAAGAACACTTCCATGATGAATCCGGCTGCTAGAAGCCGGGCTATCTCTTCTCCGACAACTCTTCTCTTCTCTTCCGACAGGCGGCGCAAGGGCTACCTGACCGGCTTGACGTCAGGTCGGACATTTAGTTTGTGCTCGGCAAAATCCATCGGAACACCCGGCATGTCTTTAGGAGACCATGCAAAGATGTCCTGATTCTCATGGACGAAATCTACGAGCTCGCTTTCCTATTTGCTGTCAAGGCTGGTGCCTACGACAGCGTGCCTGTCTGGGTGCTCCGGGTCCAAGGGTATTTTCTTTGTTTCCTTGGCCGGCTTGAACGAGCCCTCAACCTCCGACTCCTGGGGGGTGGTGACATTTCCGGCTTCTTGCCTGCCAACGCCACCACCCGGTCAAGGAGCCGCTTCTCGGCTGCAATCACGAGGGACTCGGCCAGCTGGCTGCTATCTGCGGCGCAAGCGACCGACTTCTTGTAGTCTCTGACTACTGTCAGGATCCCCTTAGTACTCGGCATCTTCATCTTGTGGTAGGCGTAGTGGGGGACTGCCATGAACTTGGCAAGAGCAGGCCGGCCAAGCAGCGCATGGTAGGGGCTCTCAAGGTCCACCACTTCAAACCAAGTTGGCTCTCGGCGGAAATTATTCTTATCTCCGAAGAGGACATCAATCTGGGTCTTGCCTATTAGTGAGCCGGAAAGGCCAGGAACTATGCCATGGAATATAGTCCGACTAGGGATGAGCTACTTCTGCTTGATTCCCAACTTCTCCATTGTGTCACGGTACAGGATATTGATGTTGCTGCCGCCATCTATCAGGATTCTGGAGAAACGGGCAGCCCGCCTCTCCATTGCAAGGGTTGCTTCTAGGACCAGGGCATACGAACCAGGGGAAGGCATCACTTCCGGGTGGTCGGCCCTGCTCCAACTGATAGGCTTCTCGGACCAATGCATGAACTTTGGAGTGTTGGAGGCCACTGCTTGCACTTCTTGTTATTGTTGCCGTCTGTTGCGCCTGTCGTCGACCACGCTGGTGAACACAACATAGGCACCATGGTCCTCTGGGTACTCGTCTTGTATGGCACCGACTGGTCGGGCCGCCGGCTGCTGGGGCTGAGGAGGCGGCGGTCCTGCAGGCGGAGGAGGCAGGTGTCCATCTCCCTTGGCAATTCTGGTGAGCCAGTGACACTTTCGAGTGGTGTGGTTGGATGGCTTCCCACCACTATGGAACTTGCAGGGTGCATCTAAGGTTTGCTCATAAGAGAAAGTAGGCAGCCAATTGGACTTGCCGCCCTTCTGCCGCTTGGGGGCCGGCTGCCCTTCTGGCTGCTGATCCTCGACCGTTGCCACCTGTCGGCTGGTGGAAGCCGGCTGGGTGGCCTTCCGCTTGTTGTCACCTGGCTGCTGCCGCCGACTGGTGTCACCAGCCGGAGTCCGAGGGGCCTGGGGTGCCACCTTGCCGGACGCATCAACCAGAATTTCCGCCTTCATGGAGGAGTCGGCCATGGCATGCTTTTCGGTGATGACCAGCAGCTCATCGAGGGTCTCGGGCTCATCGCAGAGGAGTCGATGCTTGAGGAGGGTGCCCTCTCGGCACCCAGCGGTGAAGTACTCGATCGCCTGCACCTTGTGCATGCCTTCGCAGGAATTGCGCAGCTCGGTCCAGCGCGTGAGGTAGTCGCGAATTGACTCCGTGGGCCCTGGACGCACAAGGAGAGCTGTCGGGGCTTGGGAGCCCGCTTGTAGGTGCTGGTGAAGTTGCGGATGAAGACCTCAGTGAAATCAACCCAGCTGTTGATACTGCGGGGCTTTAGGCTGTTGAGCCACGTCCGGGAAGTGCCTTGAAGCATGAGTGGGACGTATTTCACGGCAACGCGCTTGTTGCCGTTTGCTATACTGACGGTCGTGGAGTAGTCGACCAGCCAGTCCTCCGGCTTCACGGAGCCGGTGTACTTGGGCGTATCTCGCGGGAGGGTGAACCCATTGGGGAAAGGCTCATCTCGGATTCGGGGGCTGAAACAGGGCGGGCCCAGCGCATCATCTTCTTCGAGTGTTAGGGATTGGTTGAGACGATCGATCCGATGGCGAGCATCATTCTCTCTGACTCCCTCTCGACGACCAAGGCGGTCGACGAGTGTTGGATGCGTGACAGGAGGCGGAGTGGGGTACCTCGCTCCACGAGGTGGGGGAGGCGGCAGGTCGCCTCGCCGCTCTACTGCACGAGGGCGGCCGCCCTCGTCCCGCTCGATGGAGAGGCGCGTCCGACCGTGGCTGGCAGTCGGCTCATTGCCCTTTCCTCCGCGGGCGACACCAGTCGGCGTCCGGGAGGTCGCCCCATGATCTTGGCGTGGGGGCGGCTCGTTGTTTCGTCGGGCTGGGACTTCAGCGCGGCAGGCGGCCTCGTGCTGTGCGGCAGCCGCGTCTAGGAGCTGCTGGACTAGCTCCGTCATGTGGCGGTGCTCATCGTCGTCGCATTTGTCCAGCTCATCTGTTACTGCCTGGGCAGCCCGGATGTTCTCTGCAGGCGTGGCGTAGACGGGGCGCTCTTCCCCGAACATGCTGGCGATGGTCGCGCCATGCTGCCGAACTGTGCCAATGCGGCTAGGCCCCTCAGGAGCCGGCGTGCTGCCTACGACCCGGTCCATATCGCGCCGATAGGCGTCCAAAATCCGGTGCATGCTGGCCAGGTGGCCAGCATTTTCGAGAAGCTGGAGGCGGCGTGCCTCCACCGCCTTAGCGTCTGCCCCCTCGGGAATGTGCGCCACGAGGTCGCGCAGAGTGGCGTCGAGGAGATCTTGAGCATGCTCGTCCGAGTGGTCCTCACTGTTGATGATGAGTACCTCTGTGACGGTGCTCCCACCACTGTACTCGCAAGGAGGCGGCTTGTCGTAGACCACCACGTTGGTGGGGAACGCGTCGAGCGACGCCGTGTCAGAGTCGACAATCATCGGATCGGTCGAGCCAACGGATTTCAGGTCCACAGCAGGCTCGCTGGTGACATGGAGCTGGTCGAGGAGGCTGACGAGGCGGCTCTCAGGGTAGCTAGTGCCCGCGTCGGAGGCCGGCTCGTTGGAGAGGTCGATCTCGCCGACAAGGTCGGCGAGACAGCTTGCCGCGCAGGCGATCTCCGCGCCGTGCAGCGCATCAGAGCTGACGCCGTCAGGCATGCGGGGCTGGCTTTGCTCGACAGGAAGGAACAAGGTTCCCGTCCAGAGCATATCTCCGGGAGACGGTGCACCTCGCCCCACGGTGGGCGCCAAATGTCAGGGGTTGGGTGCGACATATGCCAATGGATGGCTTATCATGGTGGGAGCGAGTAGAATGTCGCCGGTGCCTGGAAGCGGGATAAGGCGTAGACACGAACGCCAGCGTACTTTACCCAGGTTCGGGGCTCTCCTAGGAGATAACACCCCTAGTCCTGCTCTGTGGGGTCTCCGCATGATCACTAAGGCACAAGTGACACAATGGTGCTCTTCGAGCTGCTTTCTAGAGGCAGAAGGAGGCAAGGCTAGCTCTCTTCCTGCTCTAGGGGAAAGGGCTAGTTCTAATGGAGTGGGAACCCTTTGCATGGGTGGCCATATAGGCCTACCCCCCAGGGGTACAATGGTAATTTGTCTGGGTGCTCGGCCCGGCTGTTAGTGTCTCCAGCCTCCGGCTTCTTCGCCGAACGTTGGGGCCCGCCGCCTGGTGGGCCCCGCCGACTAGTTGGTGGCTACTTACTGTAGCTGTGTCGTTGGTGACGGGGGAGGTCACTCTAGCCACACCTGGTCTTATCAGCTTAATGGTGTGCTCGCCTCGGTGCAAGGGACGGCCGCCTGCTGGAGGCCGGCCCCTCTCGAATCCGTCTGGTTGAGCTTCCGCCGTCTTCCTTGGGGTCACTGCCCGGTAGGTCCCGCCTCCGGCAGGCCGTACCGACAGGCCGTCGTGGGGAACAGGGCTCCGCCTGCCCGGAGCGACGTCAGGGGAGATACGGCACAGTGCCCCGTCGTGCGGAGATCTCCGTCTGTACGGAGCACTGTAGCCATGCCCCTTTCGAGCGTTGGAGGCGACGTGCTACGCTGTTGTAACGCCCCGGATGCAACTTTCCATATTCGTAACTCCAACTCTTGCCTTTTCCGGAGATGCTATATGATATTTCCTTCGTGGTTGGGTTTTTGTCGTTTATTTTGCTTTTTGTTCTTGTTATGCATCTCGTCTCATGTCATCATCTACATTTCATCCGCATGTTTTTCAAAACTTGCATCCGTTCGGGTTCCGCCGGTTCTCTCCGTTGTCCGTTCGGAGTCCAGACACACTCGCACGCGCCCGTGGCACCTCCGAAATATTATTTTGTAAGTGGCATAAAAATGTTCTCGGAATGGGTTGCAACTTGTCATGCGGTCTTATTATAGTGTAGACAGACCGCCTGCCAAATTTCATCGCATTCGGAGTCCGTTTGATAGCCCAACCGTCATCCGTAGCGGCACCGTTGCCGGTTTAATCGTCGGACGTTTTCGGTCTTCGAAAACCCTGCCGGGCTGCTTTCCTCTTCTCTTCTCTCAGCCCAAGGCCTCATCTACACAGCCATCCTGCATCCCACCTAAACCCCCCTCCGTTCCTGATCGTCAGATCGTGATTCGAGGGTCCAAAACTGCCTCAAAACCCCCTAAACCCTAACTTTTACCCTATATATAGACCCCCTCATGCCATTTTGGGCATCTCCTAGCCCTTCCCCTACCTCCTAGCCTCCCCTCCTCAATTTCCGCGCGAGCCCGCTCCTCCGCCGCCAATCGCCAGCCACCACCCAGCGCCGCCGCCAGGTCAGCGGAGACGTCCCCGCGCCCAGTCCCCGTTCGCCACGCGTCCCCTGGCGGTTTCCCCCGCCGTGGCCCGCCCAGGCCCGGGCCAGGCCCGCGAAGCCCATCGGGGCCCGCACCCAAGCGCGTGCCGCCGCCTGCGTCCGCCTCTCGCTCCCCGCCCCGCAGGCGCCCGAATCTATCTCCGCCGCCCGGTCGCCGGACCTCGCCGCCGCGCCCCTCCGACGTCTCGCGCTTCCTCGTCCCCGCTGCCGCAGATGAGTCTCGCCACCGCGCTTCCGCTCTCCCTCTCTATCCCTGCCCTGCCATACTCTCTCTCCCCCGCAGGTCCCCGCTGCCGTGGAGCATGCTGGAGCTCCGCCGCCCCGTCTCCGGTCGTCGCCCGCTCCCCCTGGAGGCAGTCGCCCCTCGCCGGCGCTCCCCCGCAGCCGGATCCGGTGACCCCTCGCCGAGATCCGCCTCCGCCCGTCGCCGGCCACCCTCCATTCATCGTCGCGGTGCGCCGCCGCAGCGGATCGGGAGGAGCCCGATCCAGCTCGTCCTGCTCGCCGTTGACCGGGCCTCCAACGCCCCGTGGGCCCTGCGGCCTCCCACGGCCCAGATCCGGCCTGGTCAACCTCCTCCCCAGCTGCAGCCCAGCCTCTCCACCGAACCGGCCCAAGGCTCAGGGTGAGCAGCCCCCTGGCCTTTCCTCTATTGGGCTAGTCAGATTCGGCCCATGCATGTTTTTTTTCCTGTCCAGCGATTTTAGCATTATCCGGTGAATTACAGTTTTGCAAAAAAAAACCTGTTGTTCATGCATATAATAACTCCTCAACCGTGCATCATATTAAAATGATTTCAACATGTAAAATGCTTAGAATTTTGTGTAGATTAATAATATGCCATTTTCATCCATGTTTAAAAGGTTTAAATTGCTGTTTGATTAATTTTGCTTAAATGCCATGCTAAAATGTTTGATTTAATAACTAAATAACCGTAGCTCCAATTTTAATAAACTTTATATGTAAATGGGGTGGGAAAATGCCTAGATTAACATGGTCCACTTTATTTTCCTGTTTAACAACATTAAAATTGTGTTAAGGGCAGAACAGTACCGAATCTAAAATATGCATATGGGGATTTTCCGGACTTGTTGTTTATTATTCCGGCCTCATTTAAACTTGTCTAGATAGGTAGTTTTTCATATGCTTCACCCCTTGCCATGTTTAATAACATTTAATATTGTTGGGTACAAAACCGAGAGAGAACTAAATAATTGATGTGGTGTTTCATCAATATGCAACTCGTTGCATATTGATCTCCACTTAACTTGTAGTATTGCTTGTTGCACTTGCCATGCCATGCCTCATTAATCTGGACATGCATCATACTTGTGCATCATGCCATATTTATGTGATGGTTGTTTACCATGTTGTTTGTTTCTTTCCGGTGTTGCTTCTTAGTTCCGGTAATGTTGCGATTGTGAGGATTCGTTCGACTACGTCTGGTTGTCTTCTTCATGGACTCGTTCTTCTTCCTTGCGGGATTTCAGGCAAGATGACCGCTACCCTGGATCTCACTACTATCATTGCTATGCTAGTTGCTTCGTTCTATCGCTATGCTGCGTTACCTATCTGTTGCTCTTCAAGCCTCCCAAAATGTCATGAACCTCTAACCTTTGACACCCTTCCTAGCAAACCATTATTTGGCTATGTTACCGCTTTGCTCAGCCCCTCTTATAGAGTTGTTAGTTGCAGGTGAAGATGAAGATTTCTCCATGGTGGACAGGATTTTGGATGGGATATCACAATATCTCTTATATTATTAATGCATCTATATATTTGGTAAAGGGTGGAAGGCTCGGCCTTATGCCTGGTGTTTTGTTCCACTCTTGCCGCCCTAGTTTCCGTCATACCGGTGTTATGTTCCCTGATTTTGCATTCCTTACGCGGTCGGGTGATTTATGGGACCCCCTTGACAGTTCGCTTTGAATAAAACTCCTCCAACAAGGCCCAACATTGGTTTTACCATTTGCCTCACCACCACCTATATTTCCCTTGGGAGTAATTAACCCAAGGGTCATCTTTATTATAGCCCCCCCCCCCCGGGCCAGTGCTTATCTAAGTGTTGGTCCGACCTAGAGCCCTTTGCAGCACCCCCTCAGGGAAACTTGAGGTCTGGTTTTAGTTGTACGGATTGCTCATCCGGTGTTGCCCTGAGAACGAGATATGTGCAGCTCCTACCGAGATTGTCGGCGCATCGGGCGGTCTTGCTGGTCTTGTTTTACCATTGTCGAAATGTCTTGTAAACCGGGATTCCGAGTCTGATTGGGTCTTCCTCGGAGAAGGTCTATTCCTTCATTGATCGCGAGAGCTTATCATGGGCAAAGTTGGGACACCCCTGCAGGGTATAATCTTTTGAAAGCCGTGCCTGCGGTTATAGGCAGATGGGAATTTGTTAATGTCCGATTGTAGATAACTTGACACTAGGTCCGAATTAAAACGCATCAACCGCGTGTGTAGCCGTGATGGTCTCTTTTCGGCGGAGTCTGGGAAGTGAACACGGTCTTTGGGTTATGTTTGACGTAAGTAGGAGTTCAGGATCACTTCTTGATCATTGCTAGTTTCACGACCGTTCCTTTTGCTCTCTCCTTGCTCTTATTTGCGTATGTTAGCCACCATATATGCTTAGCCGCTGCTGCAGCCTCACCACTTTACCCCTTCCTTTCCCTTTAAGCTTTGCTAGTCTTGATACCCATGGTAATGGGATTGCTGAGTCCTCGTGGCTCACAGATTAGTACAACAACAGTTGCAGGTACAGGTTATGCGATGATCATGACGCAAGAGCGATGCTTGCTCGTTTGGAGTTCTTCTTCTGCTTCTTCTTCGATCAGGGGATAGGTTCCAGGTCGGCAGCCTGGGCTAGCAGGGTGGATGTCGTTTGAGTTTCTGTTTGTGTTTTCATCCGTAGTCGGATGGAGATCTTACGTATTGTGATGTTGTATTCATGTGGCATTGTATGCCTCTTGTATGTATCCCCATCTATTATGTAATGTTGATGTAATGATATCCACCTTGCAAAAGCGTTTCAATATGCGGGTCTATCCTTGGTGGGACCTTCGAGTTCCTTTTGGATAGGGTCGCATATTGGGCGTGACAAGTTGGTATCAGAGCCTCGACCGACCATAGGAGCCCCCTTGATTGTTGGCCGTTGTTGAGTCTAGAAGAAAACTATTTTTGAGTCTTAGGATTATATATATCGGAGAGTAGGATTCTTTTGACTCCTCAGCCCCCTTCGTCGCTCTGGTTAGGACTCCTGACGTAGATGTTTTGTCTTTCCTCTCCTCAAATTTCACTAATTTTTTTTAGGATCACGCGGGTATCTTGGAATCGTTCCGATGGTTTTGTGACGAGAACATTATTCTTGGTGCCTCCTGTCTATTATGTGGCATTGACCCGGGGAGTTGAGCTCCGAGGTGTTGTCGTCACAATTTTATCATTGCAGTTCTGGAATACCTGAGTTTTGCCGACATCGCAAATCTCTTTTATGCAGTTGTTGGTGAGATAACCTCGACGTCACCCAGTACTAGGGAGTTCGGGAGTATTGCCATAACTCATATAACGGATGCTTTTTGAAGGTTGAGGTACACGATTTCCGGAGTTTTCTTGGTTATGTGTTGACGGATGGATACAGCTGGATGTAGGTATTGTTAGTTTGGGTGAGATATATTGCTTCCCCTGTATCCCCAACACCAGATTGCATAACCAGAAAGTTTCGGGAGTTTATAGGTGGGAATTCAAGTAGCTCCTAGAATATTTTTCCGACAGATGCATGATATGGGATTGGGTAAATCTCTATCATATGCATTTGTTCCGGCTTATTCTGCAAGCCAAATCCTTTGTTTTGTTTTATTTGTGGTATTCGAGTTGCTTCAAAGTCAAGTGTTGATTCCATACCTTTGAAGCGGTGTTCTCATATTTCTATGGGAGTACTAATCCTTCTTGATCATTGAGATTGTCATGTTAATTCTTTTCCAACCGGTGTGCTTCTCTTCGAGATGATCCCATCATTTTCCCCATCCACAAGATCAACTCTAAGTTTTCTCACCGGTGTTTGTTTCATCCGTCCCCAAGTTGCCTTTGTTTTCCCGCCCTCCCACACTTTTTCTTCAAGGACTCATATATGTTAATCAAGTATCCATTTATTCATGTGAAGTCTCTTCACTCTTTTCAATCAATGTTTTGATCCGGTGATCCCTCGTGAAGATGCTCACGAGCTTCAAGTTCATCAATCTTCATTCTCGTATTCCTTTCCGGTGGATTTAATTCAAGCTTTCGGTGTTGATCATATCCCTTTACTTGTTTGAAATGTTTTTCCATGCTGGTGCACCTCTTTATCATTCACTTCTTGCTATTCATTTGTTCTGGAGTGCTGAAGATATATCACAAGACTTGTGTTTCCATTCTCAATCCGTTCAAGATATTTCGAGGTTGTTATCTCATTCAAGTCATTTAATTCAACCGGTGCAATCTCTCTTTTCAAGCAATCCTTCAACGATGTTTCTTTTGAGTGGGCCCTAACCCACAGGTCTTTTCCCAGGATCTTACCTGACTCTTCTAATTATTCCGGAGCTATTCCAAATTCTTTTCCAAGTTTGACGTAAGAATGAATTTTCATCAGTCATATTCCTTCTCCAAGATCGCTTTCAGAATATTTTCATCGTTGGTTCATCATTTCTATTCTTCTTTGTTCCGGAGTGTCTCAACAATTGGGTGGTGTGTCTCCTCGTCATTCTCGGATTTTTAAGACCGAAGAAGAGTTCCTCTTAAATCCTTACCCATTCTTACAAAGATGCGTAGTTCAAGCTTGATGCCATCCTCTCATAATTGTTTTCGATTGTGAGAATTCTTTTCAACCATCTGATGCATTTCAGGACTCGCTTCCTTTCTTGATAATCCATATGCCATCATTTCTGAATATTACTCATTCTCAAATCTTCAACTTTTGTTCTCCAAATCTTACCGGTGGATCATTCAAGTATTCTCTAATAAGCTCATGATCTCTTCGTTCACTTGTATCTAAATCCCCTCAAGTATCTTCATTCTTCCCGGTGAATTGTGCCTTTGCTACTTTCATTTTCAATTCTTACGGTGGTTTGTTCAGGATTTCTCTTCCTCCGTTATGATATCAAATATTCGTTGTTTCCAAATCCCATCGGTGGTTCCATCAATACCTTCTGAAGTTTATGCTATATCTCTCTTAATTCTTTCTACGAGAATAAGTAGTATGCCAAATCCGTTGCTTGTCATCAATTTAAATTGGTGAAGGATAGGCATGACATAATTCTTATTCTTGTTTCATCCAAGTGATTAATTCCTTCTTCCGGAGATTGTTCATGATGAAGTAATTCTCGGTTCTAGTATTCATCTTTTCTTTCTGGAGTTCCAAGTTCTCTCGGTTATATCATCGCAAAGCTCCATCTAAATCATTGCAAGGCTTCACCTTGTGTTTCCAACTTCTCTTTATTTCTATCATCCTTTTATTACCGGAGTTCTTCATGGAGGCTCTACATGATTGTTCGTCAAGGGATTCTTTTCATTCTGCAATTGTTCTTCAAGATTACTCTTGAAGTTATGATCCGCAAAGCTATACTCTAAAATAAACATGGTGTTCAACGCATGTCTTGTTTTGAGGAGTTCAAGCATTCTTCATCTTGCATTCTGAAGTGCAATTCTTTCTACCTTATCTTTTGAGGTGGTGTTATGTCACTCCTGACAATTTCCTTCATGTTTCATGATTCATATTGTTGTCAAGAATGAGGTATTTTAAATCCATCAATCTCTTTGTTGGAGTTATCTTGTGTCATATTTCACCTAAAGCCTTCCCTAAGGAATGTTGCTATTGTGGTGCTTATCAGTCACCCAAGTTCTCCAATGATCCTCTTCGTGAAAGAAGTTTCTCTTATCTTCATTGATCTCAACCAATCAATTGTTTCTATTAGTGGCGGGTTGTCACCTCATCATTTTGAGATGTTTGCCATAAGCCCATAATAAGCTTGTGCTTTTCGTTGTTGATTTTCCAACAACTCCGTTCTATTATTCTTTGCAAGGATGCTTTCCAAGTTCATTTGTGGCAAAAATTGTCATTTTCTTCTCCGCCCCTTTATCCCAACAATCTAACTTCTATTCTTTCGTCCCGAAGGCATTGTGATGTTGCTCTCTTCACTCATCATCTGGATTTGAGGATCGTGTTCGTTCCATGCTTATCCATTTAACCGGAGTGTCGTGTCCTCTTTTCAAATTCTTTTCATCTTATCAAGTCTTGCATCTCTTTCAACCGGAGTGCTGTCCGAAGTTGATCGTCCTTGTTCCTTGTTTATCTCGTTTCAACCAAAGTGGTTCAAATTCCTTCTTGTCCATTGTACTCATCATTCATAGCTTTGCAACCTCCAAGGTTCACATGGTGTTCCTTGTTTTCTATTTTCTACCGCAGTGCTCTCAATTGTATTCAATTCCGTTGTGTTCTTTCTTTCAACTTTTCAATCTCTCAAGGTTCTTTGGTTTCACTATTTGGTCGAAGAAGCAACTTAGTTTTACCTCTTCTCTTCCTCTTCCGTTTCTCTCCGGTGCCATCCTAGATCTCGGGACGAGATCCTCTCGTAGTGGTGGAGTGTTGTAACGCCCCGGATGGAACTTTCTATATTCGTAACTCCAACTCTTGCCTTTTCCGGAGATGCTATATGATATTTCCTTCGTGGTTGGGTTTTTGTCGTTTGTTTTGCTTCTTGTTCTTGTTATGCATCTCGTCTCATGTCATCATCTGCATTTCATCCGCATGTTTTTCAAAACTTGCATCCGTTCGGGTTCCGACGGTTCTCTCCGTTGTCCGTTCGGAGTCCAGACACACTCGCACGCGCCCGCGGCACCTCCGAAATATTATTTTATAAGTGGCATAAAAATGTTCTCGGAACGGGATGCAACTTGTCATGCGGTCTTATTATAGTGTAGACAGACTGCCTCCCAAATTTCATCGCATTCGGAGTCCGTTTGATAGCCCAACTGTCATCCGTAGCGGCACCATTGCCGGTTTAATCGTCGGACGTTTTCGGTCTCCGAAAACCCTGTCGGGCTGCTTTCCTCTTCTCTTCTCTCAGCCCAAGGCCTCATCTACACAACCCTCCTGCAGCCCACCTAAACCCCCCTCCGTTCCTGATCGTCAGATCGTGATCCAAGGTTCCGAAACAGCCTCAAAACCCAATAAACCCTAGCTTTTACCCTATATATAGACCCCCTCATGCCATTTTGGGCATCTCCTAGCCCTTCCCCTACCTCCTAGCCTCCCCTCCTCAATTTCCGCGCCGGCCCACTCCTCCGCCGCCACTTCGTGCGCCGCCAATCGCCAGCCACCACCCAGCACCGCCGCCAGGTCAGCGGAGACGTCCCCGCGCCCAATCCCCGTTCGCCACGCATCCCCTGGCGGTTTCCCCCCGCCGTAGCCCGCCCAGGCCCGGGCCAGGCCCGCGAAGCCCATCGGGGCCCGCGCCCAAGCGCGCGCCGCCGCCTACGTCTGCCTCTTCCTCCCCGCCCCGCAGGCGCCCAACTCCATCTCCGCCGCCCGGTCGCCGGACCTCGCCGCCGCGCCCCTCCGGCATCTCGCGCTTCCACGTCCCCGCCGCCGCAGATGAGTCTCGCCACCGCGCCTCTGCTCTCCCTCTCTCTCCCCGCCCTGCCTTACTCTCTCTCCCCCGCAGGTCCCCGCCGCCGTGGAGCGCGCTAGAGCTCCGCCGCCCCATCTCCGGTCGTCGCCCGCTCCCCCTGGAGGCAGTCGCCCCTCGCCGGCGCTCCCCCGCAGCCGGATCCGGTGACCCCTCGCCGAGTTCCGCCTCCGCCCGTCGCCGGCCACCCTCCGTTCATCATCGCGGCGCGCCGCTGCAGCGGATCGGGAGGAGCCCGATCCAGCTCGTCCCGCTCGCCGTTGACCGGGCCTCCATCGCCCCGTGGGCCCCGCGGCCTCCCACGGCCCAGATCCGGCCTGGTCAACCTCCTCCCCAGCTGCAGCCTAGCCTCTCCACCAAACCGGCCCAAGGCCCGGGGTGAGCAGCCCCCTGGCCTTTACTCTATTGGGCTAGTGAGATTCGGCCCATGCATGTTTTTTTCCTGTCCAGCGATTTTAGCATTATCCGGTGAATTACAGTTTTGCAAAAAAAAAACCTGTTGTTCATGCATATAATAACTCCTCAACCGTGCATCATATTAAAATGATTTCAACATGTAAAATGCTTAGAATTTTGTGTAGATTAATAATATGCCATTTTCATCCATGTTTAAAATGTTTAAATTGCTGTTTGATTAATTTTGCTTAAATACCATGCTAAAATGTTTTATTTAATAACTAAATAACCGTAGCTCCAATTTTAATAAACTTTATATGTAAATGGGGTGGAAAATGCCTAGATTAACATGGTCCACTTTATTTTCCTGTTTAACAACATTAAAATTCTGTTTAGGGCAGAACAGTACCGAATCTAAAATATGCATATGGGGATTTTCCGGACTTGTTGTTTATTATTCCGGCCTCATTTAAACTTGTCTAGATAGGTAGTTTTTCATATGCTTCACCCCTTGCCATGTTTAATAACATTTAATATTATTGGGTACAAAACCAAGAGAGAACTAAATAATTGATGTGGTGTTTCGTTAATATGCAACTCGTTGCATATTGATCTCCACTTAACTTGTAGTATTGTTTGTTGCACTTGCCATGCCATGCCTCATTAAACCGGACATGCATCATACTTGTGCATCATGCCATATTTATGTGATGGTTGTTTACCATGTTGTTTGTTTCTTTCCGGTGTTGCTTCTTAGTTCCGGTAATGTTGCGATTGTGAGGATTCGTTCGACTACGTCCGGTTGTCTTCTTCGTGGACTCGTTCTTCTTCCTTGTGGGATTTCAGGCAAGATGACCGCTACCCTGGATCTCACTACTATCATTGCGATGCTAGTTGCTTCGTTCTATCGCTATGCTGCGTTACCTATCTGCTGCTCTTCAAGCCTCCCAAAATGCCATGAACCTCTAACCTTTGACACCCTTCCTAGCAAACCATTGTTTGGCTATGTTACCGCTTTGCTCAGCCCCTCTTATAGCGTTGTTAGTTGCAGGTGAAGTTGAAGATTTCTCCATGGTGGACAGGATTTTGGTTGGGATATCACAATATCTCTTATATTATTAATGCATCTATATATTTGGTAAAGGGTGGAAGGCTCGGCCTTATGCCTGGTGTTTTGTTCCACTCTTGCCGCCCTAGTTTCCGTCATACCGGTGTTATGTTCCCGGATTTTGCGTTCCTTACGCGGTCGGGTGATTTATGGGACCCCCTTGACAGTTCGCTTTGAATAAAACTCCTCCAGCAAGGCCCAACATTGGTTTTACCATTTGCCTCACCACCACCTATATTTCCCTTTGGAGTAATTAACCCAAGGGTCATCTTTATTATAGCCCCCCCCCTCGGGCCAGTGCTTGTCTAAGTGTTGGTCCGAACTAGAGCCCTTTGCAGCGCCCCCTTAGGGAAACTTGAGGTCTGGTTTTAGTTGTACGGATTGCTCATCCGGTGTTGCCCTGAGAACGAGATATGTGCAGCTTGTATCGGGATTGTCGGCGCATCGGGCGGTCTTGCTGGTCTTGTTTTACCATTGTCGAAATGTCTTGTAAACCGCGATTCCGAGTCTGATCGGGTCTTCCTGGGAGAAGGTCTATTCCTTCGTTGATCGCGAGAGCTTGTCATGGGCTAAGTTGGGACACCCCTGCAGGTTATAATCTTTCGAAAGCCGTGCCTGCGGTTATAGGCAGATGGGAATTTGTTAATGTCCGGTTGTAGATAACTTGACACCAGATCCGAATTAAAACGCATCAACCGCGTGTGTAGCCGTGATGGTCTCTTTTCGACGGAGTCCGGGAAGTGAACACGGTCTTTGGGTTATGTTTGACGTAAGTAGGAGTTCAGGATCACTTCTTGATCATTGCTAGCTTCACGACCATTCCTTTTGCTCTCTCCTCGCTCTTATTTGCGTATGTTAGCCACCATATATGCTTAGCCGCTGCTGCTGCCTCACCACTTTACCCCTTCCTTTCGCTTTAAGCTTTGCTAGTCTTGATACCCATGGTAATGGGATTGCTGAGTCCACGTGGCTCACAGATTAATACAACAACAGTTGCAGGTACAGGTTATGCGATGATCATGACGCGAGAGCGATGGTTGCTCGTTTGGAGTTCTTCTTCTGCTTCTTCTTCGATCAGGGGATAGGTTCCAGGTCGGCAGCCTGGGCTAGCAGGGTGGATGTCGTTTGAGTTTCTGTTTGTGTTTTCATCCGTAGTCGGATGGTGATCTTACATATTGTGATGTTGTATTCATGTGGCATTGTATGCCTCTTGTGTGTATCCCCATCTATTATGTAATGTTGATGTAATGATATCCACCTTGAAAAAGCGTTTCAACATGCGGGTCTATCCTTGGTGGGACCTTCGAGTTCCTTTTGGATAGGGTCGCATATTGGGCGTGACAGCTGTAGCCATGCTCTGGCTTGTACTCTTCGATGGGGGCTCGGCCACACCATAGTCGTGAGGTGGCCGCCTGCCCGTTGCCGCCCTCTCTGGAGGGCGGCCGTCAGGAGCCGGTTACTCGGAGCGCCGTAGACTTGGGTCGGCCGCCCTCTGGCAGCTGGCTGCTGAGCCAGCCGGCTCCAGAGGGCGGAGCTTCAGCTTGGGGTCCAGCTAGGGGGAGCTGGCCCAAAGTCTTGATAAATTCAGGGACTCGGGTGAGCCTACCCGTGTCCCATTACTCCGACATACGGTCGGTTCCTCGTCAGCCAGGGCCTCCGAGCTCAGGCAGAGGATGGCGTCCGCATCCTCGAGCTTCCACAGTGGGCGCGAGTGCGCCTGAAGTGGAGTCACCCAGTGCTCGAAGAACTCCCTCATGAGCGTGGCCCTGGTCAGCTTCGCCGTCTTTAGGTTGCCCAGCCTCATATCAGCGTTCATCTTCTCCAGCACCAGCTTCGCCCGCCGGTCGTCAAGCTTCGCACGAGACCACGCCTCGATGGTCTGGGGCTGCCCCGTGGGCAGTGCCAGCCGGGAGTTGGCGCATCTGGCATCCACCATGACCCACTTGATCCGGAAGCCGTTGGCCCTCTTCCCGGCCTTCGAGATTGCGTTGGCTTTGGAGTATGCAACAAAGCTTGCGCACGCCGAGATATTGGTGCCAGTGACTCGGAGGGAGAAGAAGTGGCGCAGCAAGGCCACGAAGGGCATCACCTCGACATGTGCCTCGCAATAGTAGGCAAAGATCGACAGAAGGAGAACAGAGTTGGGGTGGAGATGCAGAGCGTGCAGCTTATACTGGCGGAGGACAACAAAGAGGAACTCAGAGAAAGGAGGCACCAGACCAGCAATGACGACGCTCATGAAGAAGGGGTAGAAGGTGCTCCTCTTGTCCTCCGGCTGGGTGGAGCCGGGCCGGAGCGCAGTCTCCCACATCTCACTGCCTTGCACCGCCGTCATCAGGCGTGTGAGGACGAGATTCTTCTCCGACATGTTTGGGGGATCCAGAGCCGGTGAGTACCAAGCCGGTGCGGCTCCGGTCACGGTCTTGCAGGGCGCCATTGCTTGCTGGAGGAGAAAGGTTGGGGAGGGTCTGGAAATTTCGGAAGCAGGAAGGCAAGAGCAAGAAAGAGGATCTGAAGCAAGGCGGACGAGAGCAATGAAGGTAAGCCTAACCCGGACCAGCCTTTTGTCAGTCGGGCGGTTGCCGAGGCAGCATGGGGAAGCGGATGCCCACGTCCAATCAACCGCCCCTTCGCTTCTCTGCTAAGGCAAGTCTTAGCGCGCCTTGGGCCCGGGGGCTACTGTCGGCGTTCTGGGAACGGGGGTCCCCAGACTTGCCTGCCTGCGGCCTGCGGCATGGCTCAAGTGGTGGCCCAGTACAGCCCATCTTCATCAACCTAAGCTCAAGACCCTCGCGAGGGGCCAAGCCTCGCGGGGCGGACGACTCAAGGCTTCCTCAGGAGCGGCCTCACCAGGCAGGCTCAGGAGGAGGCGGAGAGATCAAGGCAAGGGTACCTCGCGAGGTCCTCGTGACGCAAGCCATCACGATCGAGACCAGGCAGGCTCCAGGAAGGCACTGGCCTGCATAGTGTCCTTGTTTCCTCTTTGGTGCAAAAGGGGCAAGCACAGGCGCGGAGTACCGAGGCATCAAGCAAAGGTTACCATTCCGATGCAACGAGACCAAGACCAGCAGAGCGGCAGGACGGAGGTCACCGTGGAGCCCAAGACGACATCATCACCAGTGCCTTTGGCACCGAAGACCAACTTTAGTCAGGATAACTTGTACTAGATGTTCCCTTCAAATTGGCCGTTGTTGGCGCCCTTCTCGCTCAATATTAGGGAAAAGGACCAGGGCCTCTATATATAGGGCTAGCCACCATCGTAGAAGGCAGGTTGATCCGCATACCACCACAAGAACACCTCTCGCAAGGTTGTTCTTCCCTTGTACTATTCATCATCAGCCCCTGAGGCAATCCACCACACCACACACTGGAGTAGGGTATTACACCACAACGGTGGCCCAAACCAATATAAATCTTGTGTCCCTTGTGTTGTTCATCGTTTAGCTTAGCTTCTCAGCGAGGCATTGGGGCGTGGATCGGTAGGGGAGAGATCTTCGCGCGCACCCTAGAGTTCGAACCTTAAGGGCTTTGCCGGAACCCGATATCTGACAGAGCCGCCACCAACTGTGCCTCCGGGTAAGGAACTGCCAAATCTTCCTCTGTGGGCAACTTAACTGACGGTTATGCAAAACATCAAGGAAAACATTAGGTGTACCGGCTTACACTGAGACCCCAGTCAGCTTAAAGCATCAGCAGCCTCATTTTTCCTGCGATTGACATGCTCCACTTGATAACCTTTGAAATGACCGGCAATAGTATCAACCTCTCGATGATAAGCCGCCATGAGTGGATCCTTTGAATCCCAAGTTCCTGACACTTGCTGAACCACCAAATCTGATTCGCCAAAACTCCTCACCTGGCTTAGATTCATCTCTTTAGCCATCCAAAGACCACGGAGTAAGGCTTTGTACTCAGTTGCATTGTTAGTGCAAGGGAACATCAATCTTAAGACATAACAAAATTTATCACCTTGAGGGGAAGTCAATATAACTCCAGCCCCTGAGCCCTCCAATTGCCTGGATCCATCGAAATGAATAGTCCAATATGTGTTATCCGGCTTAATTCATCTCTTTAGCCATCCAAAGACCACGGAGTAAGGCTTTGTACTCAGTTGCATTGTTAGTGCAAGGGAACATCAATCTTAAGACATAACAAAATTTATCACCTCGCGGGGAAGTCAATATAACTCCAGCCCCTGAGCCCTCCAATTGCCTGGATCCATCAAAATGAATAGTCCAATATGTGTTATCCGGCTTATTCTGAGGCATCTACAGCTCTGTCCAATCATTGATGAAGTCCACTAGTGCCTGAGATTTTATAGCCGTCCGAGGCACATACTTCAAGCCATGGGGTCCAAGCTCAATGGTCCACTTAACTACCCGACCTGTGGCTTCTCTGTTAATATCTCCCGAGGGAGCAGAACTAACCACAGTAATGGGATGACCAAGGAAATATTGCTTCAGCTTGCGGCTAGCCATGAACACGTCGTATACCAATTTCTGCCAATGTGGATATCTCTGTTTAGACTCAATGAGCACCTCACTGACATAATAAACCGGCCTTTGAACGGGATACTCCTTGCCTGACTCCTTCCTTTCAACCACAACTGCCACACTAACAACTCTGTTGTTTGCAGCCACATACAAAAGCAGGGGTCCTTCTCAATAGGAGCTGCAAGCACCGGTGGCTCAGCCATCTATCTCTTAAGCACCTCAAACACCTCATTAGCATCATCGCTCTAGACAAAGTCATCTGTCTTCTTCATCATTTGATACAAAGGGATAGCCTCTCTCCCAGGTGGCTTATAAACCGGCTCAAGGTTGCAATACGGCCTTCCAAACGCTGGACGTCATTGATACATGCCAGTTTAGCCAAAGAAGTGATAGCCTTGATTTTCTCTGGGTTAGCTTCAATGCCCCTCTCAGAAACCAAGAAACCCAGTAAATTCCCTGCTGGCACGCCAAAGACACACTTGGCTGGGTTAAGCATCATTTTATAGACCTGGTGATTGTCAAAGGTCTCTTTCAAATCATCTATCAAAGTTTCCTTCTTCCTCGATTTCACAACAATACCATCCACATAGGCGTGAACATTGCGTCCAATCTGGTCATGAAGGCAATTCTGAACACACCGTTGGTAAGTTGCCTGGGCACTCTTGAGCCCAAAGGGCATAGACACATAACAGAAGGCTCCAAAGGGAGTGATGAAAGTTGTCTTCTCCTGGTCCTTAACTGCCATCTTGATCTGATGATAACCAGAGTAAGCGTCCAAAAATCTCAAACTCTCACAACCCGCTGTAGCATCAATAATCTGATCAATATGAGGGAGAGCAAAAGGATCAGTCCGACAAGCCTTGTTAAGGTCTGTATAATCCACACAACTATGCCAAGTGCCATTTTTCTTAAGTACCAGCACTGGGTTAGCCAACCACTGAGGATGAAAAACTTCAATGATGAACCCTGCCGCCAAGAGCCGGGCTACTTCTTCGCCACTCGCCTTGCGCCTTTCTTCATTAAAAGGACGAAGGAATTGCTTAAGCGGTTTAAACTTTTGATCCACATTAAGAGTGTGCTGAGCGAGTTCCCTCGGTACACCTGGCATGTCAGAAGGCTTCCATGCAAAGATGTCCCGATTCTCATGGATGAACTCAATGAGCGCGCTTTCCTATTTCGGATCCATATTAGCATTGATGCTGAACTACTTAGACGAATCACCAGGAACAAAATCAACCATCTTAGTGTCATCTGCCGACTTAAACTTCAACAAAGGGTCATTTTCTGTAGTTGGCTTCTTCAGAGGTGTCATATCCGTCGGGTCAACATTATCCTTATAAAACTTTAAATCATCAGTGGCACAGGCCGACTCAGCATATGCAACATCACCCTTTTCACAGTCCAAAGCAATCCTCCTTGTCGGGGGTTGGGTGCGACATATGCCAAAGGATGGCTTATCATGGTGGGAGCGAGTAGAACATCGCCGGTGCCAGGAAACGAGATTAGGCGAAGGCATGCACGCCGGCGAATCTTACCCAGCTTCAGGGATCTCCGGGGAGATAACACCCCTACTGCTGCTCTGCGGGGTCTCTGCATGATCACTAAGGCGTAGTGACTACAAGGTTGCTCCTAGAGCTGTATTCAGGAGGTAGAGGGAGGCAAGGCTAGCTCTCTTCCTCCTATATGATCTGGTCTAAGGCTAATGGATGCGAACCCTTTGCATGGGTGCCACGGGGGGTTTATATAGGCCTACACCCCGGGGGTACAATGGTAATCCGGCTGGGCATGGGTCCCAGCCGTCTGTCTTACAGGCCGCCGTCTTCTCCGCCGACTACTGGGGCCCGCCGACTTGCGGGCCCCGCCGGCGAGTCCGGCACTGTAGCCGTGATTCTGATGACGCAGGCTTGGTCACTGGGTCGTGGCAATAGTGCCGCCGTCTATCGAGCGATCACTATCTTTACTTCCCGTCTTGTCTGGTTGATGGCGCGTGGGACCCGTGGGAGAGGCCGGCCGACTCTGGGGAGCCGACTCCCACGGGGCCGCCTTCGGGGCGTATCCGCCGTCTTCTATGCTCTCACTGACTGGCGGGTCCGCCGTCTCTGAGCCGTACAGGTAGGCCATCGTGGCCACAGTGCACCGTGCACTGTGGCCGAGGTCAGGGCTGGCATGGCAACAGTGTCGGGCCACGCCGGAGATCTCCAGCGGTACGGCACACTGTAGCCATGCTAGCCCCTCGCAAGCAGGAGGTGACGGCCACGCCGTGGTCGTACCCGCCTCGCCTATCGCAACGAGTGTAGAGTCGTGGGCCGACTCTCCATAGCCGTCTCCTCCGGAAGTCGCCGGCCATGAGTCGACTCATCTGGGAGTCGCCATCTGAGACTCGGCTCATCCGGAAGTCGTCGGCCATGAGTCGGCTCATCTCGGAGTCGCCATCTGAGACTCGGATTATCTGGGAGTCGTCATCTGGGACTCGGCTTTGAGGGGCGCGGCCTGCCCCGATGTCTTGAAAGGTTCTGGGGCTCGGGTTAGCCTACCCGTGGCCCATTACTCCGACAGTAGTCCCCGAAGCTGGTGAGGCTCCGAGAGTGACTCGCTGGGGGGCCTCAACAGTTTCATTCTTCTGGTGGTGGAATCTGGGCTTCGCTTGTCGTCTTCCTCTGGGCCGACTATTCGAAGTCGGATTCGTAGAGGGTCGTCCTGCTTTGTGGAGAGCTCGAAAGTCATGGCGCGAGACTAGGCGGCGTGCCTGATACGCTTCCTTGCTGCCGCCCGCCGCGGCCCTATCGCGCGACGTCACGCGGTGGGGAGAGTCTGCTGGCCCACGCGTGCGGCGGGACGGGCTGTCAGGCGGGGCCCGCCACTACCGTGCCTCGGCACGCGAACAGATCCGCTGCGGCCGTGCGAACGGTTGGGCTACCCACGTCGTTACTGCGCGTAGTAACTTCGTGGGGTAAATCGTGGGGCGGCGTGGGGCTCTGAGCGCAGTTAATCCCACGCCCGCCCCCTTCGGCTTCTCAGCCTCTGGGGCTATAAGTAGGGGGGAGTGGAGCAGCATAGCACGCGCGCCCATCTCCCCCGATCCCCGCTTCCTCTTGCCTCCTCTCTCCTTCTTCTTGCCGTCGGCGAGCAGAACCACACCGCACCAGCCAGCGATGAGCTCTTCCTCCGCCGCCGCGGCTCCGGCCGTGCGTTCCGGCGCGTGGGACGGCTCGGTGGTCGACGACGACCTCATTGACTTCCTCCGCAAGACGCGCCGCCTCCCCGGTGCACACCTCGTGCGAGCCCGCACTGCGCCGGCGAGGGAGATATCGCCGGCGCCGAAGGAGGGCGAGCGGGTCATCTTCCGCTCGCACCTCATGCGCGGCCTGGGGCTGCCGGCAAGTGGCTTCTTCCGCTCCTTCTTGGAGTTTGACGGCCTCCAGCCGCACCACCTCACTCCGAATACGGTGGTGCTGCTGTCCGCCTTTGCTACTCTGTGCGAAGGTTTCCTCGGCGTTCTCCCCACCATCAAGCTGTGGGGAGAATTCTTCTCATCTAAGCTCGGCACGCACGTCGCCGGCGTGCCGGCTCAGTGCGGTGCCTTCATCGCGATGCGGCGCTCGACAGCCGACAACCCCTTCCCTTCCATCTCGCTGATCAAGTCGGTGAAGATGTGGCAGCGCTCGTACTTCTACGTGAAGAACCTCGCCTCCGACGGGGACTGGGTTAATCTGCCGCCTTATGAAGCCGGCGCCCCAGCTGGGAGGCTCCCCAGCTGGTCTCATCGAGTCAAGACATTGACTCCCGCCGGAGCCGCCGCCATAGCGCGACTCCGAGTCTTGACGCAGTCGAAGGGCCTCGTCGAGGCCGACTTGCTGGCCGCCTTCGTGGCCCGCCGAGTCCTCCCGCTCCAAGGCCGGCCTCACCTGATCTGTCAGATGAGCGGCCACCGAGACCCGAGTCGGACGAGCACCAAGGAGATGCCCCGCCCAGAGGTGGCAAACATGGTGAACCATATCGCGAACTACGAGTTCGGGGCAGACTGGCAGTTCGGCAAGGAGCCGTACTCGCGCGCCAACCCTCCTCTAGTGGTAAGTCGTATCTCCTTATTGCTTTGTATTCTTTATGTCCGAATCTGGTTTCTGATTTCCATTGGTTTCTTCTGAGCCAGAACCCCCTCATGCAGCCTGCAGCCGGTGTCGCGAGACTGCCCCGCAAGTTCGGCCCTGACCGTGCGGAGAGCAATGTCGACGACCCCGACTTGGGGGCGGCAGCGATGGAAGCCGACGCCGAAGGCGAAGGAGGAGGAGCGGGAAGCGGCCTCAGGCTCTCGGCCACCTTCGCTGACGGGCCTGAGGATGACGCCGAAGGGGAAGTCGCCCCGCGCCATCAGCTAAGGGTCGGCCCCTCGGGCGCAGGTTCCTCTGCCGGCCCGGCTGGCCAAGGCGGCGCGAAGAGGCATCTTGCCGGGCCGAGTGCGCTCGGCGGCAAGTTGAAGAAGTACAAGGGGGCGGCCGCCGCGACCAAGCGGGAGGAGGCGGCTGCGTAAGCCAACCGCTTCCGTAGGGAAGTGAGAAGGCCGCCGCTAGTCTCTGCGTAAGCTTTTACGCTTTTGTCTTTATTTTTCTCCGGTGAGTCTTCTCCGAGTCTTCTTTTATACTCCTCCCGTTCTTCTTCAGGGCCCCCTTTCCCTTGAGAGAGCACCGTCCCCTCCGTGATGGGGTCGGCAGAGACGTCCGCCAATACTCGGCGGGTCGACCCCGCCGCCGACCTCCGGGAGGCGACGAAGCGAAACGTGCGGGAGAAGCGCGACGAGGAGGAGGCCGACCGCCTGGAGAAGGCGGAGTCTGAGAAGGCGGCTGCCTCCGCCCAGAAGAAGGTGGAGGACGCTGAAGCCGCCCTTGCGGCGAGACAGCAAGCTGAGGAGGCCGCACGTCGCCAATCGACGTTGTTCGTCCCCCCACTGTCCCATGCACCGCCGCCTCCGGAATTCACGGGGCAGACTGAAGAAGCCGGCGCTGAGAACCCCGTCGTGGAGAAGGAGAGCGGCGAGGCCTCCATGTCGGACACGCTAGTGCTGCCGCCTTCGCCTCCACCGCCGCCTAGGAGAGCCCACGGCAAACAGCCGGCAGGCCCGCCGGTGCCGCCGACTGAGGATGAGGCGAGGCTGCTTCTTCAGGTTGCCTCGCCAGTGCGCCCCCGCCTCGAGAAGGCGACTTCGGCGCCGCGGCCCCTGGAGGTCGGAGCCGCCAGCTCGGCCATCCCAGACGCCAAGGCGACGAGTGTCGCGCCCGTTGGGTGGGTGCACGGAGGCGGCACGGGCCCGCTGAACCAGGCACTTCTGCATGTCCAAGCGAAGCTTCGAGCCGAAGGCGACGCCCTCCAGATCTGCACCAAGGCGCATCTAGCGTCGCGAGCGGCCGTCTGGGTATGTTTTCCTCTTTGATTCTTGTTTTTCTTGCTCTTCTCTGTGGGGGCGCGCCAGCGCACCCACTGGGTGTAGTCCCCGAGTTTCGGGCCGGCTGCTGAGCAGGCGGCTCGGAACTCCCTCTGGCGAGTTCCAAGTACTTATTTTGTCTGAAATCTTTGTTTGCAGGAGTATCACAACCTCCGTGCCACTGCCTTCAACCGCAATGTTGAGGAGTTGAGTAAGCGGACTGCCGACTTGACGGAAAGCTGGAGTAAGTTCTTTTCCTCTTCTTCGCGGGGGCGCGCTGGCGCACCGGCGGGCTGTAGTCCCCGAGATTTGGGCCGACTGCTGAGCAGTCGGGCCGGATCTTCCTGCGATCTTCCTTCTTGACGACTTCGACGTCTCCTTTCTTGTTCTTCTTTCTTCGTGGGGGCGCGCTGG
This sequence comes from Triticum dicoccoides, assembly GCF_002162155.2. Taxonomy (NCBI): domain Eukaryota; kingdom Viridiplantae; phylum Streptophyta; class Magnoliopsida; order Poales; family Poaceae; genus Triticum; species Triticum dicoccoides. The sequence continues at coordinate 575,980,222 of NC_041393.1, forward strand.
AGCACCCGCGGGCTGTAGTCCCCGAGATTCGGGCCGACTGCTGAGCAGTCGGGCCGGATCTTCCCGGCGATCTTCTTTGCTGATGACTTATTTGTCTCTTTCTTTCGCTCTTTAGGGGCCAACGCTACTCTTCAGGAACAGCTGGGTGAAGTTAACACTGCCTTGCACGTCAAGGGGGAGGAGTGCAGCAAGCTCGCTGCGGAGCGCGATCTGCTTACTGCGCAGCTGGCCGAGCAGAAGGGGCTGCTCAAGAAGACGCAGGATGAGGCCGAGAAGAAGGAGGCTGCTCTTCTGGCCGAGTTCGAGAGCGAGCGCTCCTCCTGGACCGACAAGGAGGCGATGCTGACCTCCGGCTTCCACGAGATCGAGGATATCGTCGATGGTGAGCTTTCTTTCTTTGAGTTTCCGACTATGTGTCAGGCTGACTTCTGATTTTTTGACTTGCTTCTTTTTTGTCCTGGCAGACTTCTTCCCTGGCCACTCGCAGGCAGTCCCTCTGGCCATCGAGGCTGATCGTGAGCCGCGGAGGGCAAGCGGCGAGGCAATTGCCGCCAACGCTCCCCTGACTGTCGATGAGCAGCTTTTGAGCATCGAGGCCCGTCTTCGTCTGGCCCACCGGCTGATGCGCCGACTTCAGCGTGCCAGCGCCCAGGTAGTTGCCGCCCTGTGGCCAGACATGCCTGCTCTGTGCACCGCCAGCCGAACTGCCGACTGGCTGGAGGTCGCAGTCGGCCGTCTTGAGGCCTGGAAGGGTTCCTCGGCCCGGGCCAGAGCGCGCTGGGCCTTGGAATTCGTCAAGGCGTGGTATCCGGGGCTGGACCTGGACCGTCTGGCCGCGTTCCGGTCAGAGGCCCAGGCCGAGCTGGAGGCTGTGGTGGGCGCCCTTGTCGAGCGTGCGGCGGCCATCGCCGACTACACGGACACCAGTGTCTTCGTCCCCGAGCGGGCTGAAGGCGGCGAGGAGGTGCCGCCAGAGTGGTTCGGGATGAACACGGAATATGGCGAGGACTCGGTGGAGGTGATTGACTCCAGCACCGAAGAAGAAGGTGAGGCGGAGGACGAAGGCGAGACAGAGGTGCCAGAAGGCGGAGTGGGCGACCAGCCTCAGCTCGACCGCGCCTCTAGCAACGAGCCGCGTCTGACCGGGCCGATTGCCGCTGGCTGCGATCAAGACGAGACTGCCTAGCCGACTCCCCCGGCGCCTGACACCGCCGTCTCCTCCGACCCTCCGAACCCGTCTGCTGCTCCCTAGGCTACCTTCTGGCTTTATTTATCTGTTCTAGAAAGTCTTTGATGAACTTGTTAATTTGCACAATTCCACCCTTGGGGTGTATTTTGAACTTCTGTCTGAAGATTCGTCCAATGGGCCTATGCTTATGTAAATATTAATCCGAGTTCTATCTTTTCTTGCTCATTGCTCCTTTGGCTTTTTCCTTTGCCGCCTTCCCCTAGTTGCCGCTTTGCCAGCCGGCTAACCACTCTGCGGACTGCCGCTGGGCCAAATGCCTGGCTACTTTGGGGAAAGCAAGTACTTGCCTTTCTTTGGAGTTTATTTAACAAGTTGGATAGAAAGCAGTAAGCCGAATATTCGCGAGTCGGCTTGTATAAGGGGGCTGGAAGCCGACTTAGGCTATGTTGATGTTTTAGGTCCTTAGCCATTTTTCGTGTGGACGCACATTCATCCTTACTCTTGCCTACCAATCAGTCGCTCTGCGAGCTGCGGCTTCTGGCAGGAGATGGCTGGGGCACCGCACACTACTTGTCCGACTTCAGGAAACATTTCATAGCACCAGACGGCGAGTCCCCGGGCCGACTAGTCGAGCCCGGCGCCAAGCGGCGTAGCAAGAAGTAGCATACTTGAAGGCATAATTCTTATCATACAGATAATCAAAAAGGGGCAGTCCCCGAGCTCGTCTCGGGGGGGCCGAAGTCTCGGTACTTTAATATAAAGGGGTAGCGTGATACATACTGAATCAACTGTAAAATCTTCGAAGGAGGTTTGCATTCCATGGTCGTTCCGACTCTTTGCCGGAGTCGTCTCTCTTGCGTGCTCGGGGCTTTTGAGCGTCGATCAGGTAGTAGGAGTCATTGCCCAACACCTTGCTGACAATAAAGGGGCCTTCCCAAGGTGCCAACAGCTTGTGCTGGCCGGCTGTCCGCTGGATCAGTTGGAGCACAAGGTCGCCCTCTTGGAAAGATCTTGGCTTGACCTTCCTGTTGTAGTATCGGCGTAGGCTCTGCTGGTAGATGCCGGACCGACTGAGTGCCAACAGCCGGCCCTCTTCCAGCAGATCAACGCCGTCTTGACGTGCTTCTTCTGCTTCCTCCTCGGTGTACATGGTGACTCGCGGGGAGTCGAATTCTATGTCCGTCGGGATGACGGCTTCAGCACCGTAGACGAGGAAGAAAGGCGTGAAGCCGGTTGACTTGTTTGGAGTCGTGCGCAGACTCCAGAGGACGGCTGGCAGCTCCTCAAGCCAATAGCCGGCCGAATGCTCTAGTGGTTCAACCAGGCGGGGCTTGATGCCGGATAGGATGAGGCCGTTGGCTCGCTCTACCTGGCCGTTTGACTGCGGATGGGCGACGGACGCTAAGTCCAGTCGGATGCCCTGCGTTGTGCAGAAACGGGCCAAGGCTCCTTTGGCAAAATTTGTGCCATTGTCGGTGATGATGCTATGTGGTATGCCGTACCGAGTCGTAATATCGGCGATGAAGGTTATTGCAGTCGTACCATTCAACTTCTTGACGGGTTTTGCTTCTATCCACTTGGTGAACTTGTCCACCGCGACAAGTAGGTGAGTTAGGCCGCCTCGTGCCGTCTTGAATGGTCCCACCATGTCCAGGCCCCAAACCGCAAAGGGCTAGGCGATGGGAATGGTCTTGAGCGCCGAAGCCGGCTGGAGCGGCTTGGAACGGAGCATCTGGCACCCTTTGCAGTTTTGGACTAATTCCTTGGCCTCCTCCAGGGCAGTCGGCCAGAAGAAGCCGTGTCGGAAGGCTTTGGCGACGAGTGCCCTTGAAGCCGCATGATGGCCACACTCGCCTTCATGAATGTCTCTCAGGATTGCTTGGCCTTGTTCTGCCTCGACACAGCGTTGGTAGACACCAGTAACACTGCGCCTAACCAGCTCTCTGTTGACTATGGTATAGGCTGCCGCTCGGCACTGCACTTGCCGAGCCAGGATTTCATCAGCTGGTAGCTCTCTGTTTACTAGGAACTTGAGGATGGGCTGGGCCCATGAAGGTGCTGCTATTTCGTCGATTGCCACTATTGCGACTTGGACAAGGGTGGCTGGGCTGGGAGGCGGTGGGCTGGGATCCGCGGCCGCTTGCTTGGTTGGTGAAGTCCCCGGGCCAACTGGAGCAGTCCCCAGGCCGAGTTCTGAAGTCTTCGGGCTGGCTGTTGCAGTCCCTGGGCCGGGGACTGAAGTCCCCGGGCCAACAGCAACCGCGATACTTTTGGAGCCGTCTGTAAGGATTTTTGTGATGTCTGTTGGTGCTCTTGAGTCGGATCCGACTTCTTCGGGGGGAGCTGGCACAAAAAATGGAGTCTGATTCTGGCGAAGGCTTGATAGACGGCTTGAGGAGGCGCTGAAGGGCGACGCTGGATGGTATTGCTTGGCGGGTGGAGCCGACTCGTGCCAGGGCATCCGCTTGGTCGTTGTCATTTCTTGGAATGTGAAGGAATTCAAACCCCTCGAAATATCCGCTGAGTTGCTGCACCAGGAAGCGGTAGCTCGCTATGTTGCATCTTTGGCGTCCCAGTCGCCAGATGACTGCTAGACCACCCAGTCGGAATCGCTGTAGCACAGGATCCGGCGGATGCCGAGTTCTTTGGCAAGCCGGAGCCCGTGAACGAGTGCCTCGTATTCGGCAACGTTGTTGGAGGCGGCGAAGTGGATCTGCAGTGCGTACTTGAGCTTATCGCCTTTGGGGGAGGTGAGGATGATGTCGGCTCCTAGGCCGGTGCGCATCTTGGAGCCATCGAAATGCATTCACCAATGGGTGGAGTCGGGTGCTGGCGGCAGGTACTGGGTCTCGGCCCAGTCGACAAGGAAGTCGGTCAGTGCTTGTGACTTGATGGCCGTGCGGGGCTGGTAGTAGATGGTGTAGGGAGCCAGATCTATGGCCCACTTGGCTACTCGGCCTGAAGCATCACGGATTCCGATGATCTCGGCCAGTGGAGCGGTGCAAACCAAAGTGATTGGATGCTCTTGAAAGTAAGGCTTCAACTTCTTGGCGGCGAAATGCACACCGTAGCACATCTTCTGGTAGTGGGGGTAGTTCTGCTTGGAGGTCGACAGTACCTCGCTCAGGTAATATACCGGTCTCTGGACAGGGAGCGCCTTGCCTTCCTCCTTGTGTTCGACTACGATAACTGTGCTGACTACCCGGCTGGTGGCGGCAATGTAAAGGAGCATAGGCTCTTTGGGAGTCAGAGCCGCCAGCACAGGGGGAGTAGTCAACATCTTCTTCAACTCGATAAATGCTTCATCCGCCGCGTTCAGAGACCAGGAAACCAAGGAGCTGGCCGGCTGGTACTCCGAAGACGCACTTCTTTGGATTGAGCTTGATCTCGAATCGGCGCAGATTCTCAAAGGTTTCCTGGAGATCTTCCAACAGTGTCCCACGCTTTTCCGTCTTCACCACCACATCATCCACGTAGACGTGGGCATTTCTGCCGAGTTGCTTGAGGAGACACTTCTGCATGCAACGCTGAAAGGTGGCGCCGGCATTCCTCAAGCCGAACGTCATAGTCAGGTAGCAGAAGGCTCCAAACGGCGTGATGAAGGCAGTCTTCAGTCTGTCTGCCGGGTTCAGCTTGATCTGGTGATATCCTGAATATGCATCTAAGAAGCTCAACAGCTCGCATCCGGCTGTGGAGTCTATCACCTAGTCAATTCTTGGCAGAGCAAATGGATCTTTGGGGCAAGCTTTGTTGAGGCTGGTGTAGTCGATACACATCCGCCACTGCTTGTTCTTCTTCAACACTAGGACCGGGTTCGCCAGCCATTCTGGAAAGAACACCTCCATAATGAAGCCGGCGCTAGGAGTCGGGCTATCTCTTCTCCAACAACTCTTCTTTTCTCCTCTGACAGGCGGCGCAAGGGCTGCCTGACGGGCTTCACATCAGATCGGACATGTAACTTGTGCTCAGTGAATTCCGTCGGTACACCTGGCATGTCCTTAGGGGACCATGTGAAGATGTATCAATTCTCACAGAGGAAATCGACGAGCTCGCCTTCCTATTTGCTGTCTAGGTTTGCACCTATGACAGCGTGCCTCTCCGGGTGCTCCGGGTCCAAAGGTATCCTCTTTGTTTCTTTAGCCGGCTTGAACGAACCCTCAGCTTCCGACTCCTTGGGGTCGAGCGACATCTCTGGCTGCTTGCCGGCCATTGCCACAACCCGATCAAGGAGCCGCCTCTCAGCTGCGATCACCAGGGACTCGGCCAGCCGACTACTCTCGGCCGCGCAGGCGGACGACTTCCTGTAGTCGCCGGCCATGGTCAGAATACCCTTTGAACTTGGCATCTTCATCTTGAGGTAAGCGTAGTGGGGGACCGCCATGAACTTGGCCAGAGCAGGTCGGCCAAGCAATGCTTGGTATGGGCTTTCAAGGTCCACCACTTCAAACCAAACTGGCTCTCGGCGAAAATGATCTTTGTCTCCGAAGAGGACATCTATCTGGATCTTTCCGATTGGGGAGCAAGAGAGGCCAGGTACAATGCCGTGGAAAATAGTTAGGCTGCTTTGAAGCTGTTTCTGCTTGATTCCTAATTTCTCCATGGTATCCTTGTACAGGATGTTGATGTTGCTGCCTCCGTCTATCAGCACTCGCGAGAAGCGAGTGGCCCGCCTATCAGTGGCCAAGGTAGCGCTCAGAACCAAGGCGTAGGAGCCCGGATTCGGCATCACCTCTGGGTGGTCAGCTCTGCTCCAACTCATAGGCTTCTCGGACCAATGCATAAACTCTGGGGTATCTGATGCTACTGCATTCACTTCCTATTGCTGCAACCATCTGCTGCGTCGATCATCAGCCATACTGGTGAACACCACATAAGCTCTGTGTTCTTCGGGGTATTCATCTTGTACGGCGCCGACTGGCCTGGCCGCTGGCTACTGGGGCGGCTGTGGAGGCAGCAGCCCAGCAGGCGTAGGAGAGAGCAGGCCGTCTCCCTTGGCGATTCTGGTGAGCCAGTGGCATTTCCGGGTGGTATGGTTTGACGGCTTCGCGCCGCTGTGGAACTTGCAGGGACCATCCAAAGTCTGCTCATAAGAGAAGGCCGGCAACCAGTTGGACTTTCCGCCTTTCTGTCGCTTCGCCGGACGCTGCCCCTCAGGCTGTTGGTCTTTGACTGTCGCAACTTGCCGACTGCCGAAAGTCGGCTGTGGGGCCTTGCGCTTGTGATCATTCTGCTGCTGTCACCGACTGGTGTCTCCAGCCGGAGTTCTGGGAGCTTGAGGGGCCACTTTACCAGTCGCACTAACTTGAATCTCTGTCTTCATGGAGGAGTCGGCCGTAGCATACTTGTCTGCTATGACCAGCAACTCGTCAAGGGTCTCTGGCTCGTCGCAGAGGAGCCTGTGCTTGAGGAGGGTGCCTTCTCTACACCCGGCGGTGAAGTACTCGATAGCCTGCACCTCATGCACGCCCTCGCAGGAGTTCCGAAGCTCGCCCCATCGCGTGAGGTAGTCACGAGTCGACTCATCTTGGCCTTGCACGCACAAGGAGAGCTGGCGTGGCTTGGGGGGTCGCTTGTACGTGCTTGTGAAGTTGCGGATGAAAGCCTCGGTGAAGTTGACCCAACTGTTGATGCTGCGGGGCTTCAAACTGTTCAACCATGTCCGGGCCATGCCCTGGAGCATGAGCGGAACGTACTTCACGGCAACGCGCTTGTTGCCGTTCGCTATGTTGACGGCTGTGGAATAGTCAACTAGCCAATCTTCCGGCTTCACGGAGCCGGTGTACTTGGGCGTGTCTCAGGGGAGCGTGAACCCTTTGGGAAAGGGCTCGTCTCGAATGCGGGGCCCAAAGCAGGGCGGGCCCAGCTCATCTTCTTCTTCCAGCGCCAGGGATCGGTGGAGTCGGTCGATCCGGAGGTGGGCGTCGTTCTCTCCGACTCCCTCTCGACGGCCGAGGCGGTCGCCGAGAGTCGGATGCTCAACGGGCGGCGGGGAGACTCGTCTTTCTCTTCGTGGTGGGGGAGGCAGGTAGTCGCCCCGCCGTTCCACTGCTCTTGGGCGGCCGTCTTGGTCGCGCTCGACGGTGATGCGAGTCCGACTGTGGCTGACAGCCGGATCCTTCTCTCTTCTTCCGCGGGCTCCGCCAGTCTGCGTCCGAGACGTCGCACCTTGATCTCGGCGGGGAGGTAGGTCGTCATTTTGCCGTTGCGGCGCGTCCGTGCGGCAGCCAGCTTAGTTCTGTGCGGCAGCTGCTTTGAGGAGTCGCTGGACTCGCTCGGTCATCAAGCGGCGCTCTTCACCTTCTGCTGCCGCCTGGGCGGCACGGATGTTCTCCGTAGGCGTGGCATATACGGGGCGATCGGCCCCGAACAGGTTGGCGATGGCCACGCCGCGTTGTCGGACCGCGCCTAGGTGGCTAGGCCCAGTCAGCGCTGGCGAGCCGCCGACGGCGCGATCCATCTCACGTTGGTAGGCCTCTGACAAGCGTCTCATGCTTGCCAGCTTCTTCACACCTTCGACGAGCTGAAGGCGGCATGCCTCCAGCGTCTCGGTGTTAGCGTCCTCCAAAATGGGTGCCATCAGGTCTCGCAGAGCCGCGTCGAGCGGGTCATGGGCTCCTTCACCAGAGTGCTCGCCATGACTAATAACGAGCACCTCCATGACGGCGCTTCCGCCGCTCTCTTCACGAGGTAGCGGCTCGTCGTAGATCACCACATTGGAGGGGAACGTGTCGAGCGACACGCTGTCGGAGTTGACCAGCATCGGGTCGGTGGAGCCTACGGACTCCAAGTCCACGGTAGGCTCGCCAGCGACGTGGAGATGGTCGAGGAGGCCCGCGAGGAGGCTTTCGGGGCCGCCCGTGCCCGCATCGGATGCAGGCTCGTCGGAGATGCTAACCTCACCGAGAAGGTCAGCGAGGCAGCTCACCGCGCAGGCGTTGTCGACGCTTTGCAGCGCGTCAGGGCAAGCGCCATCGGGCATGCCGGGCAGGCTACGCTCGCGGGGGAGGAAAAGGGTTCCCGTCTGAAGCAGGTCTCCGGACGACGGTGCACCTTGCCCCACGGTGGGCGCCAAATGTTGGGGGTTGGGTGCGACATATGCCAAAGGATGGCTTATCATGGTGGGAGCGAGTAGAACATCGCCGGTGCTAGGAAACGGGATTAGGCGAAGGCATGCACGCCAGCAAATCTTACCCAGCTTCGGGGCTCTCCGGGGAGGTAACACCCCTACTGCTGCTCTGCGGGGTCTCCGCATGATCACTAAGGCGTAGTGACTACAAGGTTGCTCCTAGAGCTGTATTCAGGAGGTAGAAGGAGGCAAGGCTAGCTCTCTTCCTCCTATATGATCTGGTCTAAGGCTAATGAATGCGAACCCTTTGCATGGGTGCCCCGGGGGGTTTATATAGGCCTACCCCCCGGGGGTACAATGGTAATCCGGCTGGGCGCGGGTCCCAGCCGTCTATCTCATAGGCCGCCGTCTTCTCCGCCGACTACTGGGGCCCGCCGACTTGCGGGCCCCGCCGGCGAGTCCAGCACTGTAGCCGTGATTCTGATGACGCAGGCTTGGTCACTGGGTCGTGGAAACAGTGCCGCCGTCTATCGGGAGATCACTGTCGTTACTTCCCGTCTTGTCTGGTTGATGGCGCATGGGACCCGTGGGAGAGGCCGGCCGACTCTGGGGAGCCGACTCCCACGGGGCCGCCTTCGGGGCGTATCCATCGTCTTCTATGCTCTCACTAACTGGCGGGTCCGCCATCTCTGAGCCGTACAGGTAGGCCATCGTGGCCACAGTGCGCCGCGCACTGTGGCCGAGGTCAGGGCTGGCATGGCAACAGTGCGGGGCCATGCCGGAGATCTCCAGCAGTATGGCACACTGTAGCCATGCTGGCCCCTCCCAAGCAGGAGGTTACAGCCACGCCGTGGTCGTACCCGCCTCGCCTATTGGGATGAGTGTAGAGTCGTGGGCCGACTCTCCATCGCCGGCTCCTTCGGAAGTCGTCGGCCATGAGTCGGCTCATCTGGGAGTCGCCATCTGAGACTCGGCTCATCCAGAAGTCGCCGGCCATGAGTCGGCTCATCTGGGAGTCGCCATCTAAGACTCGGCTTATCTGGGAGTCATCATCTGGGACTCGGCTTTGAGGGGCGCGGCCTGCCCCAATGTCTTGAAAGGTTTTGGGGCTCGGGTTAGCCTACCCATGGCCCATTACTCCGACACTCCTATTACCATGCACCGTTATGGTGCCCTTATGACACGGCATTTTAAGTTGCCAATAAACATAACACCACCGCGCCATAAAATTGGCGTAAGCCGGCCGCCCGAACAAAGCATGGTACGGGCTCTTGATCTTAACCACCTCAAAGGTCAACTTCTTAGCTCTGGAATCATGGTCATCTCCAAAGGCCACCTCCAGAATTATCTTACCCACTCGATATGCCGACTTACCAGGCACCACCCCATGGAAAATAGTAGAAGACGCCTTAAGATCCTTGTTAGTCAAATTCATACGATGAAAAGTCTCAAAATAAAGGATATTGATGCTACCGCCCCCATCCATGAGCACCTTTGTAAGCTTATACCCTCCTACCTGAGGAGCAACCAGCAATGCCAACTGACCTGGATTGTCAACCCGGGGCGGGTGACCCTCCCGGCTCCATACTATAGGCTGCTCAGACCACCTCAAATAACGAGGTACTGCGGGCTCAACTGAGTTCACTGCCCGCTTATGGATTTTATGGTCTCGCTTGCACAAGCTTATGGTGAGCACATGATATTGACCACTATTCAGCTGCTTTGGGTTGCTCTAATAACCAGATTGCTACTGTTGATTCCCTTGGCCAGATTGCTGATTAAAACCACCTTGATTTCCTTGGCCCTAAAAGCCAGAGCTTGAACCACCACCTCCAAACCCAGGTCCATGAGAGCTTGATCCTGAACTGCCATGTGGGCCATGATTATTCTGGAAAAAAATTAGAGTTTCTATACTCCCTCATGATGAAGCAATCCTTCCGTAGATGACTGGTCGGCTTGTCCTGGGTTCCGTGTTTTGAGCAAGGCTGATTCATCATGGCCTCAAGGTTGAACTTTGGCCCTCCAAACCGGGGCGCTTGTGTTTTTCCCTTATGATGGTGGTTATTACTCTGCATGTTGGTGTTAGCCATGAAGTCTAAACCGTCGTCCTCCTTACGTTTACCATTACCACCTTGACCCGCCGTGTTATGATGTCCCTTTGCATTGCCACTCTTCTTCCCCTTCCCAGTCTTCTCCTCATCAGACTCAGGGTATTTAGTTCTATCATAGTCGACATACTTGACGAGAGCCGGCATAAGACCCCCATGTCATTGCAATTACGCTTAAGTCGCCCCAATTTCTGCTTAAGGGGAAGAAAATGACAGTTCTTCTCTAACATCAGGACTGCTGAACCGGCATTGATAATGTCTGATGAGTGTGTAACAGCTGAGATCCAACGCACCCAATTGGTTGTTAACTCGCCTTCACCCTGGACACAAGATTCCAAATCCAGAATTGACATAGATTGCTTGCATGTGTCTTTAAAATTTTGAATAAATCGCCTTTTCAACTTCGCTCATGACCCAATGGAATTAGCGGGCAGCCCTTTCAACCAAGTACGAGCCGGCCCATCTAACATCATGGTGAAATACTTAGCACATGCAGCATCACTCACATCCAGCATCTCCATAGCCATCTCATAGCTCTCAATACAAGCCTCTGGGGGCTGATCAGCTGTGTAGTTAGGCACCTTGCGGGGGCCCTTAAAATCCTTAGGCAAGTGCTCATTGCGTCGAGCCGGCACTAAGCACGGCACACCCAAGGTTCTAGAGGTCACTCCTACCTCCACAGACGCTGATGGATAAACCAGAGATTGTTGTTGAGCCGCCAGCTCTGCCTCAGGTCGTGCTCTACCGTGGTCCACCAAAGTTTGAGCATCATTACCAGCATGCGGAAGGTCAGGCCTACGGGGCTGATTGCGGTGCCGCTCACTGCTTGACACAGCCGGTTCATCAATATGTCTGCTATAACTCCGGCTTGGACGTGGTGTTGAATTAATCTGATCGCGACTATATGAATAAGCTGCCTGTTGAGCCACATCCATCTGAAGAAGTTCTCTGGCTCTCCATATTTCCATCGCCGCTGGTGACTCATCCTGATATGGGAGAGCCGCCAGTCGAGTAGCCACAGCTATCATGTTATCTAAAGGATTAGAAAAATGACCAGAGGGCATCGGAACATGCTGGAGAGGGGTCAAATTTAAACATGGGGGTCTATAGCACGTGGCTGAACCAGTTCTCTATCCGCCGGCGCCTGAACGGCCCGATCCACACCAGGCGGGTTACTGGTTCCTGTCCCAGGCGTGTTGAAAAGGTTCCTCGCATCATGAACCGGGGGTAACCGACTCACATGCCTTCTGTTAAAGACAGCGTTTGATGTGTCCTAGTCGAAGCTCAAGCGAAAGTTCTCTGCCTGACGCCGTTCTGCCTCCCTCTGTAAGGCGGCTTGCTCTGTTGCCATCCGGGTGTTCTCAGCGTTTAGATCCTCCTTAGCTTGAGCTACCTCATCACATAACTTTGCAACGTCCGCGTTATGTTGTGTCTGGTTCTCCAGGGTTACCTCTGCCATCAACAACGTTGCTAGAGCCTCCAACGGATCAGATAAAACTTGAGCCGGTGGGCGGACAGGGCCTCCTGCCCCGGCTGTCGTTGTCATTGCTGAACTGGAGATCATTGCTGCTGTAGTTAAACAATTCTGCCCTGGCTGTGTGCTGTCCATGAAGATCGCAACCTGGTTTGGCGGCTCGTAGGGGTCCAGAATACTGTCACCATCGGAACAGCCCCCAAGCCCACCATCCTGAACCTGATAGATGGAATTGGTCTTGCCGGTCGAGGATTCATCGCCTGAATAGACGGCCATCTCACCACTGGATTTAGATCCTCCTTGCAGATCCACTCCTTGAGTAAAGCCAACAAAAACATGCTTCGGGGTGGCTTGAAACTTGGCAGATCGCGTGCGCTAAGCCATCTCAACAATGTCGGTGCAGGTGTCCGGCTCAGCTTCTAACTCACCAATCTTGCCGATGAAGACATGAATTCCATCAAAGGGGACCCGATACCCGTAATCGATTGAGCCGGCCTTGGGGCCCCAGCCTGCGCCGTTGATGTAGAGCTTGCCGCGATGACTCTTAGTCATCTAGCCCATAGTGTATCCCTTGAGTCTTGTGAAGCTGCCCTTTAAGAACTCAAAACCACCGTGTGCTGGCCCCATGGTGGGCGCCAACTGTCGTGGAATTGTCACGGCGGATGACCTAGCATGAGGACTTAGGTATGGAGCCATCACAATGTAGTTAGCTTGAAGGGGTTAAAACGGGACAAGGGACATAGAGAGTTTACCCAGGTTCGGCCCCTTGCAACGAGGTAAAGGCCAAATCCTGCTTTAGGTTGTATTGCTTGGGTTTCGATTACTAGGGAGAGAATATGCTTGACCTAGTTCTCCACTTGTAGTTTCTTGCCCTAACCCGCTGCCGAATCACCCCTTTATATATACAGGCTAATGCCCGGTGGCTTACAGAGTCCCAGCCGGCTCATACACAATGTGTCCGGCTCGGTGACATAACTAAAATTTCCTTAACATAGAAGTTAAATATATGGCGGTTTATGCCTGTGGGCCTCAAGTCTCCTCTAGGTCTTAGGCCTTCAGTAAGCTTGCTTCATGAACCGCCATCTTCAATATCCTCTTGGGCCTTCTCATTATGAACCGCTAGTGGTATGACCTGGCCCCTCCTGGGCGGGTCATACCCAATAGTTATATCCCCAACAATACCCGCCACGAGCCTCAACACTCGTTGGACCGCATACATTGGTATGTATTATTTTCAATAAGTCAGTAGCTCATTCCATTGTTCTAGAGAACGGAGTTTTAGTCATCTTGCCCATGAGGCATGGTTCGCAAGCACCAAGTGATTCATAATCAAGTGATTCCAAAAGCCCATCAGCATGGAGTTTCTTCATGCGCTTTTCACCAATATGACCTAAATGGCGGTCCCACAAATAAGTTGCACTATCATTATCAACTTTGCATCTTTTGGCTTCAATATTATGAACATGTGTATCACCACGATTGAGATTCACAAAAATAGACCACTCAACAAGGGGGCATGACCATAAAAGATATTTCTCATATAAATAGAACAACCATTATTCTCTGATTTAAATGAACAACTGTCTCACATCAGCAAGATCCAGATATAATGTTCATGCTCAACGCTGGCACCAAATAACAATTATTCAGGTCTAAAACTAATCCCAAAGGTAGATGTAGAGGTAGCGTGCTGATGGCGATCACATCGGCCTTGGAACCATTTCCGACGCGCATCATCACCTCGTCCTTAGCCAATATTCGTTTAATCTGTAGCCCCTGTTTCAAGTTGCAAATATGAGCAACATAACCAGTATCAAATACCCAGGTGCTACTACAAGCATTAGTAAGTTACACATCAATAACATGTATATCGAATATACCTTTCACTTTGCCATCCTCCTTATCTGCCAAATACTTGGGGCAGTTCCGCTTGCAGTGACTAGTCCCTTTGCAGTAGAAGCACTCAGTTTCAGGCTTAGGTCCAGACTTGGGCTTTTTCCCGGGAGTAGCAACTTGCTTGCTATTCTTCTTGAAGTTTCCCTTCTTCCCTTTGCCCTTTTTCTTGAAACTAGTGGTTTTGTTAACCATCAACACTTGATGCTCCTTCTTATTTTCTACCTCCGCAGCCTTTAGCATTGCGAAGAGCTCGAGAATTGTATTTTCCATCTCTTGCATAGTATAGTTCATCACGAAGCCTTTATAGCTTGGTGGTAGTGATTGAAGAACTCTGTCAATGATCTATCATCAGGAAGATTAACTCGCAGCTGAGTCAAGTGGTTATGGTACCCAGACATTCTGAGTATGTGTTCACTGACAGAACTATTTCACCTCCGACTTGCAGCTATAGAACTTGTTGGAGACTTCATATCTCTCAACTCGGGCATTTGCTTGAAATATTAACTTCAACTCCTGGAACATCTCATATGCTCCATGACGTTCAAAATGTCTTTGAAGTCCCGATTCTAAGCCGTAAAGCATGGAACACTGAACTATCGAGTAGTCATCAGATCGAGTCTACCAGACGTTCATAACATCAGCATCTGCTCTTGCAGCAGGCCTTGCACCTAGCGGTGCTTCCAGGACGTAATTTTTCTGTGCAGCAATGAGGATAATCCTCAAGTTATGGATCCAGTCCGTGTAATTGCTACCATCATCTTTCAACTTAGATTTCTCTAGGAACGCATTAAAATTCAAAGGAACGGTAGCACGGGCCATTGATCTACAACAACATAGATATGCAAAAACTCTCATGACTAAGTTCATGATAAATTAAACTTCAATTAATCATATTACTAAAGAACTCCCACTTAGATAGACATCCCTCTAGTCATCTAAATGATCGTGTGGTTCATATCAACTAAACCATGTCCGATCATCACGTGAGATGGAGTAGTTTTCAATGGTGAACATCTCTATGTTGATCATATCTACTATATGATTCACGTTCGACCTTTCGGTCTCAGTGTTCTGAGGCCATATCTGCATATGCTAGGCTCGTCAAGTTTAACCCGAGTATTCTACACATGCAAAACTGGTTTGCACCCATTGTATGTGAACGTAGAGCTTATCACACCCGATCATCACATGGTGTCTCGGCACGACGAACTGTAGCAACGGTGCATACTCAGGGAGAAAACTTAAACCTTGAAATTTAGTGAGGGATCATCTTATAATGCTACCGTCGTACTAAGCAAAATAAGATGCATAAAAGATAAACATCACATGCAATCAAAATATGTGACATGATATGGCCATCATCATCTTGTGCCTTTGATCTCCATCTCCAAAGCACCATCACGATCTCCATTGTCACCGCCTTGAAACCTTGATCTCCATCATAGCATTGTTGTCGTATCGCCAACTATTGCTTCTACGACTATCGCTACCGCTTAGTGATAAAGTAAAGCAATTACATGGCGATTGCATTTCATACAATAAAGCGACAACCATATGGCTCCTGCTAGTTGTCGATAACTCTGTTACAAAACATGATCATCTCATACAACAATTTATATCACATCATGTCTTGACCATGTCACATCACAACAAGCCCTGCAAAAACAAGTTAGGCGTCCTCTACTTTGTTGTTGCAAATTTTACGTGGCTGCTACGAGCTTCTAGCAAGAACCGTTCTTACCTACACATCAAAACCACAACGATTTTTTATCAAGTGTGATGTTTTAACCTTCAACAAGGACCGGCCATAGTCAAACTCGATTCAACTAAAGTTGGAGAAATAGACACCCGCCAGCCCCCTATGTGTGAAGCACGTCGGTAGAACCAGTCTCATGAACGCGGCCATGTAATGTCGATCCGGGCCGCTTCATCCAACAATACCGCCGAATCAATATAAGACTTTGGTGGTAAGTAGTATGACTATTATCGCTCACAACTCTTTGTGTTCTACTCGTGCGTATCATCTACGCATAGACCTGACTTGGATGCCACTTTTGGGGAACGTAGCATGCAATTTGTACCCTCGTAGACCAAAAGCGTAAGCGTTAGTTAACGCGGTTGATGTAGTTAACGTCTTCACAATCCAACCGATCCAAGTACCGAACGTACGACACCTCCATGTTCAGCACACGTTCAGCTCGATGACGTCCCTCGAACTCTTGATCCAGTAGAGGGTTGAGGGAGAGTTACGTCAACACGACGGCGTGGTGACGGTGTTGATGATGTGATCTACGCAAGGCTTCGCCTAAGCACTACAACGCTATGACCGGAGGAGTAAACTATGGAGGGGGCACCGCACACGGCTAAGAGAATTCTTGGTGTGTCTGTGGGGTGCCCCCCACCCTGTATATAAAGGAGGGGAGGAGGAGGCCGGCGGCCTAGGAGGGGCGTGCCAAAGGGGGGAGTCCTACTTGGACTCCTAGTATAAGTAGGATTCGGCCCCCCTTCCATCCAACAAAGAGGGGAAAGGGGAAAGCGGGAAGAGGGAGAAGGAAAGGGGGGGGGCGCGCACCCAGAACTTGTCCAATTCGGTTTGGGCAGGCGGGAGGCACGCGCCACCTCCTATAGCAGCCTTCCCTCTCTCCGCTATGGCCCATGAGGCCCATTAACTTTCCTAGGGGGTTACGGTAACCTCCCGGTACTCCAAAAAATCCCCGGTCTTCTTTGGAACTATTCTAGTGTCCGTATATAACCTTCCAATATATCAATATTTACCTCTCGACCATTTCAATACTCCTCGTCATGTTCATGATCTCATCCGGGACTCCAAACAAACTTCGGTCATAAAAAACACATAACTCATAATACAAATCATCATCGAACGTTAAGCGTGCGGACCCTACGGGTTTGAGAACTATGTATACATGATCGAGACACATCTGTGGTCAATAACCAATAGCGAAATCTAGATGCTCATATTGGCTCCTACATATTCTACGAAGATCTTTATCGGTCAAACTGCACAACAACATACGTTGTTCCCTTTGTCATCGGTATGTTACTTGCCCGAGATTCGATCATCGGTATCATCATACCTAGTTCAATCTCGTTACTGGCAAGTCTGTTTACTCATTCCATAATGCTTCATCCCGTAAATAACTCATTAGTCACATTGCTTGCAAGGCTTATAGTGATGAGCATTACCGAGAGGGCCCAGTGATACCTCTCCGATACATGGAGTAACAAATCCTATTCTCGATCTATGCCAACCCAACAAGCACCTTTGCAGACACATGTAGAGCATCTTTATAATCACCCAATTACGTTGTGACATTTGATAGCACACAAGGTGTTCCTTCGGTATTCGGGAGTTGCATAATCTCATAGTCAGAGGAACATGTATAAGTCATGAAGAAAGTAGCGTAAGTATTTCCCTCAGTTTTGAGAACCAAGGTATCAATAGAGTAGGAGATGACACACAAGTCACCTAGTACCTGCACAAACAGTCAAGAACCTTGCAACCAATGCAATAAAGGGGTTGTCAATTCCTTCACGGCCACTCGCAAAAGTGAGATCTGATAGTGATAATAAAGTCAATATTTTTGGTATTTTTGTTGTATAGATTGGAAAGTAAAGATTGCAAAATAGTAAACGAGATGTGATGTAAATAAAAGAGATGTAATATAATAAGAAAGAGACCCGGGGGCCATAGGTTTTGCTAGTGGCTTCTCTCAAGATAGCATGTATTACGGTGGGTGAACAAATTACTGACGAGCAATTGATAGAAGAGTGCATAATTATGAAGATATATAAGGCAATGATCATGAACATAGGCATCACATCGGTGTCAAGTAGATCGAAACGATTCTGCATCTACTACTATTACTCCACACATCGACCGCTATCCAGCATGCATCTAGAGTATTAAGTTCATAAGAACAGAGTAACGCATTAAGCAAGATGACATGATGTAGAGGGATAAACTCAAACAATATGATATAAACCCCATCTTTTTATCCTCGACGGCAACAATACAATACATGCCTTGCTGCCCTGCTGTCACTAGGAATGGACACCACAAGATTGAACCCAAAGCTATGCACTTCTCCCATTGCAAGAAAGATCGTTCTAGTAGGCCAAACTAAACCGATAATTCGAAGAGACTTGCAAAGATATCAAATCATGCATATAAAAATTTAGAGAAGAACCAAATAAAATTCATAGATAATCTTGTTCATAAATCCACAATTCATCGGATCTCGGCAAACACAACGCAAAAGAATATTACATCGAATAGATCTCCACGAACATTGAGGAGAACTTGGTATTGAGAATCAAAGAGAGAGAAGAAGCCATCTAGCTAATAACTATGGACCCAAAGGTCTGTGATAAACTACTCACGCTTCATTGGAGAGGCAATGGTGTTGATGTAGCAGCCCTCCGTGATTGATTCCCCCTCCGGAGGGCCGTCGGAAAAGGCCCCAAGATGGGATCTCACGGGTACAGAAGGTTGCGGCGGTGGAAAAGTAGTTTTGTGGCTCCCCCTGATGTTTCTAGGGTATAAGAGTATATATAAGCGAAAGAAGTACGTCGGTGGAGCTACGAGCGGCCCACAAGGGTGGGGGTGCGCCTACCCCCCTGGGCGCGCTCTCCTACCTCGTGGCCTCCTCGTAGAGTCCCAGACTTCAACTCCAAGTCTTTTGAGTTGCTTTTTGTCCAAGAAAGATCCTCATGAAGGTTTCATTCCGTTTGGGCTCCGTTTAGTATTCCTTTCTGTAAAACACTGAAATAGGCAATAAAAACAGAAACTGGCACTGGGCCTCCGGTTAATAGGTTAGTCCCAAAAATAATATAAAAGAGCATATTAAAGCCCATTAAACATCCAAAACAGATAATATAATAGCATGGAACAATCAAAAATTATAGATACGTTGGAGACGTATCAATAACCATCTTTGATTAATGAGCTAGTCAAGTAGAGGCATACTAGGGACACTATGTTTTGTCTATGTATTCATACATGTACTAAGTTTGCGGTCAATACAATTCTAGCATGAATAATAAACATTTATCATGATATAAGGAAATATAAATAACAACTTTATTATTGACTCTAGGGCATATTTCCTTCAATAAGTACTGTCATCAGAAACTATAATAGAATCATTCCAGGCTTGCATTGGGTTGTCAAAGATATTCTTATCAGGCACAACTCTATGCAAAATAGTGAGACCTTGAGCTGTAAGCCATGCCTGGTAATTCAATAGATGAGGTGGCATGGGAGGAGCAGGGGGTTCAGGCCAGGCTCCACAGCCCACATTGGGAGCAGGACCATCATTGGGAGTAGCATTGTTATGTTGAGCAGCATTGGGGGTGCCGCATTTTGAACTAGCCAGTTATGAACTTGTTGTTGATACAACTATTTAGCAGTAAGATCTGGACCAAACTATGGGTGTCGATTACCGTCAGGGGGTGGTGGTTCCTTCCTAGCCGGATGCACTTCTGGTAGCAATCCATTCCAGTCATTACTATGAAGGATTGTGATCTGAACTATCCAGCAGTCGCGCACACCACCCAATTGCCAGACCACAAAGCTCTTAGGAATCAAATTCATATGAATCACCCGTGCTTTGAGAAGGATGAACCGCCTATTTGTCGCGGATTGTACCAAGAAACCAAGGAACCATAACCCCCAAAGCTTTGTTGATGTAGTAGTCAGTTTGGTAATCATAGGGAAAACCAAAAAACATAAGCCAAATCTCTGGACCGAAAGAAGTGGTGCCTCTATTCAGAGCTTCATTGTGAGGAACAAAGGTGATTAATAAATCCTCATCTTCAAGTTCAAGGGGGTGGCAACAGTAGTATCGCGCATAAAAGAATCCACAAAACCAAAAACCCCTATGCCAAATGGATGGTCACTGGATTCAGTAGTGAAAAGTTGGGCTTCATGAAGCAAACCTTCGACCATTGTACGAATGGCGGCCCGACGGTGGAGTGGAACAAAGTGACTTGCTTCAGCTATGGCCAGGAAATCATGGTTGAGCAGCGTGATAGGTCTGACCACCATGCCCGACCGCACCAGACGATCCGCTGGCCCTAGCTCCACTTCAAAGCCTAGCGGCAGGAAGGGTGCGGGGTTAAGGCGGTAGTTCGCCATGGAGGGGGGATGGGGTTGGGGTGACGTCAATGGTGGCAGTTGCGGTGAGGACGCCATTGTGGGGGGGTTGGAGTGGAGCAGGAGGGGTGCCTTTGGGCAATCAAGGTGAAAGATGGAGCGTGAGGGGTAGGATTGTCAATAAGAGGTGATTTCGGGACCCATACCCATCTATTCTCTCTGATCCTACGAAAGTAGGATCGACCCATGTGTCCATAGAATCCACATGTCGTGCATCTCACTTTAGGACGCAACTTCTGTTTACGGTGAGAGGGAGCCGTAGGTGCCAAAATGTCGTTGTGATTGAGGTGATTCCCGGGGTCAGCAGATATTTGACCAAAATTGGGCCTTTGCTTGATTATCAAGGGACAATTAACTGCCTTGTGGTGAGGCGCTGAACATTTAATGCAAATGAGCCTAGCTTGACAAGAAATCTTTTTATGGCCCCATTGGAGGCATCTCGAGCATAAAGAAGCCCAATTAATGGCTAATTCCATAATTTCCTCAGCAGAATATTGGGCTTGGGCCAGGTTGGCCTTGTGGTGAGTTTCGATCAAAGGAGGCCAATCCTCATGCGGGAGCATATTTGAACGCTGAGGCGAGAAAACATTGCAGCGGTGATGGATATTGGGCCTTAATTAAGCATTTAAAGCTGCCCAGGAGAATATACTCAGCAGATTGATTTTCCTCAAATTGCTCCTGCCTGAGAAATTGCTCCAATAATGAAAAATAATTTGAATAATTCGCTTAATGGGTTGTGGATTCAAATTTGACTAAACAGGTGACCGATCTGGAACCTTGGAGGTACAGTCTTTTAGGCAGGAAGTGGAAGCTTCAGTAAAGTTCTTGTTCGAGAAAGCCATGTGATCAATGCGAGCAAGCTGAAATTTGCTTATGACATGAGTCGACGTGGAGACCAAAGTTTCTTTGGAGGAGAACCCAAACGATTTTTGGCCGCTATAGGGTATCTCGTAGAGATGTCTAACAATTCCTCATCAGCATGCCATAAAGAATCAGAGATGGGTGAGGGAGTCCTGGACTATGGGGTACTCGGGGAGCCGGCCTATGTGACATGGGCCAGACTGATGAGCCGTGAAGATACAAGATAGAAGGACCTCCCCCGTGTCCAGATGGGACTCTCCTTTGCGTGGATGGCAAGCATGGTGTTCGGATCATGTACCTTCATTTCTCTGTAACTGACTCTGTACAACCCTAGATCCCTCCAGTGTCTTTATAAACCGGAGGGTTTAGTCCATAGGGAGGATCACAATCATACAGGCTAGACATCTAGGGTTTAGCCATTACGATCTCGAGGTAGATCAACTCTTGTAACCCCTATGCTCATCAAAGTCAATCAAGCAGGAAGTAGGGTATTACCTCCATTAAGAGGGCCCGAACCTGGGTAAACATCGTGTCCCCTGCCTCCTTGTTACCTTCGATCCTTAGACGCATAGTTCGGGACCCCCTACCTGAGATTTGCCGGTTCTAACACCGAGATTGGTGCTTTCATTGAGAGTTCCTCTATGCCGTCGACAGAAGTATTGATGGCTCCACCAATCATCTACAACAATATCGCCCTGAGGGAGACTTTTCTCCCCAGCCAAATCTTCGTATTCGGTGGCTTCGCACTGTGTGCCAATTCGATTGTCCATCTGGAGCATATCGACAGCTACACCCCTGGTCATCAGATCAGTTTCGGAAACCTAAACTACGTCACTGATATCCGAGGAGACTTGATCTTCCAAGTGTTCGCGGTCTCAACCGCAGCTCCGGCCTCGGAGGAACTCCTCGCCGAGTCCGAAGACGGGAGTTTAGAGCCCGCCGGACTGTCCATAGCCATAGAGCTCAACACCGGAGATACGGAGGGGATCATTTCACCGGCCAACCCGAAGTCACTCTAGGCTCCCTCTATCCTCATCGAGCCGTACTCACCTTCGTACACCAGCTCCGAACTCTCGAGGTCTGTGTTATATGAGCTCGTCCAGGGAACTCCTGTCCCGCCCCGCTCCATGGATTCTCGCTTCCTTGTCCAAACCTCACCCTTAAACGAGGCTCTGGACTTAATGCAATCTCTTGCCATTACAGAAGGATCGCTGCTGAACTATGCCCAACCCGCACTAGGGGCTGAGAGTGGGGAATTTTACGTCCCACCCACCACCTACTTCACAGCCACTGTCGAGTACTTAACCGACATGCTCGATTACGCTTCCGAAGACATTGACGGCATGGACGACGATGCCGGAGAAGAGCAAAGCCAGAACCCGCCGCTTACTGGATGCTGGACGGCTACTTCCACATATGATGTGTACATGGTGGACACACCCAAAGAAGATGATAACAAAGGTGGGAAGGACCCAGTCGATGATAAGTCTCCTGTGGCACCAGCAAAGCGTTGTTGTCAGCAGCGCCACTCTAAATCGCGTTGAGAAAAAGACAGCAATACCGGCACCGGAGACAACAATACTCCGGATAACGCCGAAGACCAAGAAGCCCCTATCGAACAAACATCCAAACACGATGATTGGGAGGATGGGCAAGTCAACCCTGACGATCCCATTGTGAACAAGGGCTCGGAGGATAGTAACTACGTACCGATCTCCGAAGAGGACGAGAGCCTCGGCGATAAAGAATTCATCGTGCTAGACGAACCCTTCGAATAAGAGCGCTTTTAAGTGCCAGCTAATAGCCATGGCAAGAAGCCTGAAAAGGAAGCAGCAGCAGCTTCAAGCTGATCAGGATCTGCTCAATGACAGATGGACTGATGTCCTGGTAGCCGACGAATACAGCCTCGAACGCCCAACCAAGAGTTACCCAAGGCGCAAGCTGCTACCCCAATTTGACGACGAGGCCCTAGAGCCTATACCGCCCACGCATAACACCGCCAATGGACCTGACCGACCACCACGTGGCCGGGACAGAGCGGTAACTCAAGCCGAACACCAGCCTGCACCACGCACCATAAAGACAGAGAGACAACAGCTGCAGGATACACTTATGACCTATGACAGGACCTGGCTAACAGAGCCGGTCAGACTAGTTCAATATATGGATCAAGGGGGCGTTCCCCAGTGCGAGAAGACGGCCATCAAGCCTGGCATGACAAGCACAACTTCACACAGGCTGAAAACTGCGTACGGACTCCATTTGAACTGCGTCGTGACGTGGCCCGATATAGAGGCGCCACACACCCCCTATGGTTCACTGATGAGGTAATGGAGCACCAGTTCCCATAAGGGTTTAAACCCGTGAACATCGAATCATACAATAGCACAACAGATGCCGTAGTATGGATTGAAGATTTTCTTCTCCACATTCATATGGCTCGCGGTGACGATCTACATGCCATCTAATACCTCCCTCTCAAACTTAAGGGACCAGCTTGGCACTGGTTAAACGGCCTCCCAGAAATCTCTATTGGAAGCTGGGAAGACCTGGAGGATGCTTTTAGAGACAACTTCCAGGGCACTTATATCCGACCTCAGAACGCTGATGACCTCACTCACATAGTCCAGCAGCCCGGAGAGTCAGACAGAAAATTCTGGACCTGGTTCCTAATAAAAAAGAACCAAATTGTTGATTGTCCGGACGTCGAGGCTCTAGCAGCCTTTAAACACAATCCGCGGCGAATGGCTTGACCGACACCTCGGTCAAGAAAAGCCGACGTCCATGGCAGCCTCACATCATTGATGACCTGCTTTTGCGAAGGCAAAGATAGTTGGCTTGCCCGTAGCAGCAATAGTACCAGCGATCCTGGCACTTCCAAGCAAGGAACAGAAATGGCAGGCCTTGACGCAACAAAAACAAGCGTCAGAGCAACTCTGACAATGCTGAAGACATGGCGGTCAACGCCGGATTCAATGGCTCCAAGCCCAGTCAACGGAAGAGGCCATTCAAAAGAAACAAAGATGGTTCATCTAGCCTGGACCGTATACTCGATCGACCTTGCCTGATTCACGGCACCCCTGACAAGCCTGCCAAACATACCAACAGAGGTTGTTGGGTCTTTAAGCAGGCCGGTAAGTCAAACACCGAGCACACGGGGAAAGGGTCGCCCAGCAAGGACGACGATGAGGAGCCACGCCCACCGAACACAGGGGGACAGAAGAAATCCCCCCCCCCCACCCACCCAAGGTCAAAATGGTAAACATGATATACGCTACTCACATCCCTAAAAGGGAGCGCAAGCGTGCGTTAAGGGACGTCTATGCGATAGAGCCAGTCGCCCCGAAATTCAACACATGGTCAGCATATGCCCGATCACTTTTGATCAAAGGGACCATCTGACCAGTATCCGTCATGGAGGTTCAGCCACATTGGTCCTTGACCCAATTATCAATGGATTCCACCTCACTAGAGTCCTCATGCACAGCGGCAGCAGTCTTAACCTGCTCTATCAGGACACAGTCCGGAAAATGGGTATTGACTCATCAAGAATTAAACCCACCAAAACTACCTATAAAGGAGTAATACCTGGTGTAGAGGCCCGTTGTACGGGCTCAATTACATTGGAGGTCGTATTTGGTTCGCCAGACAACTTCTGAAGCGAAGACTTGATCTTTGACATCATCCCTTTTCGCAGTGGCTATCACTGTCGTGGTATTCTCACGGGAGGGTGCAAGACGACATATGCCACAGGGTGGCTTCGTGTGAGGGCAAGACTGCTGCCGGAATATCCAGGGACGGGTATGCGAGTAGCACGCGCTAGTTTACCCAGGTTCGGGGATCTCCGGAGAGATAACACCCCTACTCCTGCATGTCTGAGTATATCTGGTATATCTGGTATAGAGTGCTCCTGGAGCTGTATCTGAGGTCAGTGCCATAGGCATCTGCCCTCGTATATGTGTCTGTGGCCGCATGTGCCCGAATATGCATGCGTGAGCGTGTGGCTGGCTAGCTAGCTCTCTTGCTAGCTAGCGAGCTTGTGTGTAGCGTGAATCCATGGGGCGTCCATCCCCTGGATGGATGGATGTGTGCCTTATATAGTGTGGGGTAGCTTAGGAAGTAAGCTATGTAGGTATGGTAGCTAGCTAGCTAGTGGCATGATGGGGTGTCATCCTTGTCCCCTGGGTCACTTCATAAATAGTGCCAGGGGACAAGTGACACTGTACATGATGGCTGGGGTGTCATGTGAACAGTGTCGGGTACGGTCGTCACGTCGGGGTCGCGTCGGGCTGCAGTCGGCAGTCGGCTGGTTGGCGTAGTCGGCAGCCAGCAGTCGGCCTGGTGGAGCAATCGACAGCCAACAGTCGGCCTGGGCGGCCGGGGAGTCGGCAGCCAGCAGTCGGCCTGGTGGTGCAGTCGGCAGCCCGTAGTCGGCCGCAGCCCGCAGTCGACCGCAGCCCGCAGTCGGCCTGGGCGGCCGGGGAGTCG
>NC_041393.1:576005782-576032501 GCF_002162155.2 Triticum dicoccoides
CTGGTGGTGCAGTCGGCAGCCCGGAGTCGGCCTGGTGGTGAAGTCCGCAGCCTGCAGTCAGCCTGGGCGGCCGGGGAGTCGGACTGAGGGGCTTTGCTAGCCCCGATGTCTTGGAATATCGTCTTGCCGTCTTCGGGGTATCCGTGTCCAATTACTCCGACAGTAGCCCCCAAGCCTCCGGGCAACTTTGGCAAAGTTGGGCGGAGGTTTTTTGGCGAGTGTTTGTGGAAATGATCATGAAAAAAGACAAAGTTAGTCCAGGCGGATATATCAAATGATTGCTTTTAGCATTGCAAGTTTTATGCGGAGGGTGCCGACTCGGTTTCGTCCGAGCCCCCTTAATCTTTTTCGTGTTCCCTCCGCTTTTTGGCTTGTGCTCTCGCTCGCCGGGCAGCCGCTCTGCGGTCTGTAGCTGAGAGTGGGCCGCGAAGTGGAGTGTACAGTACTCAGAGTCTGGGAGCGGATTCAACCGAGTAGATACTTGTAAAGGAAACGGTCGGGTCGCCCAAAGCGTTTTTCTTTCCGGACGTTTTTCGCGTGGGTGGCCTCTAGCGTTCACTCTTGCCAGTCGGACAGCCGCTCTGCGGTTTGTGACTGAGAGTGGGCCTTTGGTACCGCGCACGCTACTAAGCCGTCTGCGGAAACTAACGTCTCAGGCCAAGCGGCCAGCCCCCGGGCCAAATCTGGCTGGCGCCGGGGCGAACAGTGATGCGACTGTAATAAGATGCGGAGATAGCCCCCGAGCATCGCTCGGGGTTATCCATGCTTGCGTGGTGCAAAAAATATGCGGGTGAGAAGCTCACATTGATTTTCGTGTAGCCGAGGTGGAGTTTGCCTAAGACAGCCGGCGCGGCTCGGCGCTCGCGGAGCGCGCGGCGCACCCGCTGGGTGTGGCCTTCGAGCCCCCGAGTGCTCGAAGCGGGGCCCCAGCCGGTCAGGCTCGACCGGCCAGGCGGCGAGGCGTCTTGCAACGCCCTTCTTCTTTTTTTTCTCTTCTGCCGGCTGCTGGCAGCCGAACAAAACTCTTCTTTTGTCTGCATTCTTCGTGGGGGCGCGCCAGCGCACCCGCTGGGTGTAGCCCCTGAGATTCGGGCTGACTGCTGAGCAGTCAGGCCGGATCTCCCGGTAACTACTTTGTCTTCTTTCTCGCGGGGGCGCGTCAGCGCACCCGCTGGGTGTAGCCCCCAAGATTCGGGCCGACTGCTGAGCAGTCGGGCCGGATCTCCCGGCAACTACTTTGTCTTCTTTTTCTTCTTCAGCCGGCTGTGCATAGCCAGACCGGCTCGTTGGTCGGTCAGGCAGCGACGCGGGCAGACGAATCTGCCAGCCGAACGGCGACGCGGGTCGTCAACCAGAGCAGTCGGCTGGACTGCAGTCTGCGCAGTCAGGTCCTTCCTTTTCTTTTTTTTTTACCAATCAGCCGTGGGCACCCGGCCTGACTTCTCGGGCGGCCGGCTGGGCACCCGACCATTTCTCTCTTTTCTCCCAGCCGGCTTTGAGCAGTCGGACGCAGCTCTCTTTTTTTTTCTTTTTCTTTTTTGCCAGTCGGCTGGGTGCAGTCGGACACACTCCAGCCGGCCTCTTCTTTTTATGCTCTGCCTGACGAGCCGGTAGGAGCGGGGCGCGCCGGAAACCAACGGCCGGGTCGCGCCAGAGGCCGGCGTCCGGGTGGCGGGGAAGCCGGCGCAAGCGGAGCTGGCAGGCCGGGCGCCAGGGAAGCCGGCAGGCCGGGTGGCCGGGCGGAGCCGGCCAGCGCAGGAGGCCGGGTCCGGGCGCGGCCGGGATGCGGAGACGGCCCAGGTCGAGGCGGAGCGACAGTGGCGAATCGG
Organism: Triticum dicoccoides; assembly: GCF_002162155.2. Taxonomy (NCBI): domain Eukaryota; kingdom Viridiplantae; phylum Streptophyta; class Magnoliopsida; order Poales; family Poaceae; genus Triticum; species Triticum dicoccoides. Next base: position 576,007,612 of record NC_041393.1, read on the forward strand.
CAGCACGACCCGGCGGGAGCAGAGCACCCGGCCACGAACGGAGGCGGGCCTGGCTGGGGAGCCGGCCACGGGCGCCTGGAGGCGCGAGACGGGGCGGAGCCGCAGGCGCGCGGGAGTAGTCCGACCCGGACGCGGCAGGGCGGAAGCCGGTTGGAGGAGAAGGCGGGGTCGCGGCCCGGCCGCGGGTGAAGCAGGGGCCAGGGCGGCCGGAGGAGAGCTCGGGGGAGGAGCCGGGAGGCGGCCGCGGATCCGCGAGCGGGTACGGCTGGGTCGCGAGACGCCGGACCGGGCCTGTCGCGCGGAACGAGCGGGCGCGGCTAGGCCGCGACGGGCCACAGCCGGTAGGCGGGACGCCGGACAGGGCGGAGGCGAAGCCCGGCCGCGGCAACGCGGGCGGATGCGCGCGGGCGCACAGGCAGGGGCGGGGACGGTCGAGCAGGAGCCGACGGGGCGACGGAGGCGGCCACAGGCGGAGGTGGAGCCGGCAGGCGCGACCCGGCCCCGGGCAGGGGCTGAGCCGGCAGACGTGACCCGGCCCCGGGCGGAGGCGGAGCCGGCGGGCACAGAGGCGTGGCGGAGACGGCCAGGCGGCCAGGCCCGAGCCCGGGACACCGCGGAGGAGAGCCTCCTGTGGCCGGCTAGAGGCGGGGCAGCGAGAACGGGCTGTCGGGGAGGCACGGTCGACGCAGCACACGGGCGCGCGAGGCCTGGCAGCCGCGGCCGCACGTGGAGCAGAGGGCGAGCACGGGAGGCCGAGCGGACGCAGCTGGCGTCGGCTGGACCGGTGCGGGGTTGAGCTTGGGAGGCCGAGTGGCGCAGACCCGGCAGTGGCGAGGCGAACGCGGCCTGCGCGGGCAGAAGGCGGCCGAGCGTGGGCGCGGGAGCCAGCTTGGCAGCTGACCAAGCGGCCGGATTGAGCAGTTGACCATCTTGGTTGGACTTGCATGCGTGCATGCAGTGGGTAGTGTACAGGCAATGTCTAGGCAGCGTACATGGAGTGGTTGACTTGTACTATTGACTAATGCCTGAATAGTGTATGAGTGGTGTATGAAAGTGAGCTAGAGCAAGTGCAGCGTGGGCACTCAGGTACGAGGATGAGCAGGGAGCAGCAGGAGGAATACGAGCGCGCACTGGCCGGACTCGGCAACGACGCTGAGCAGCGCCGCTGCTGCCTGGACAGCGGGACGTTGGACCGCGGACGCTTGTTGGTGAAGCGCGCGGTGTAGAGTATCCGTGGAGCCGCGAAGACGGCCGACATCGTGGCGGTGGTGACGAAGAGGCCGACGGCGAGGACGCGTCGCTCCTCGCGGCCGCTCCGGGGCATGTTGATGTTGGGCCCCCGAGCGCTATCGGAGAGACGACGGCGACGCCGCGGTGATGATGGCGAAAATGGTGAGGCCGACGGCGAGGACGCGCCGCCCCTTGCGGCCACTCCGGGGGCGTGTCGGTGTCGAGCCCCCGACCGCTACTGGAGAGACGGCGTGACGCCGCGGCGGTGAAGGCGAAAATGGTCCCGCTCGGACTGCGAAACCAGCAGCAGCGCGGTAGCATAGTACCGCCCCACGGTGGGCGCCAAATGTCGTGGTATTCTCACGGGGGGTGCAAGACGACATATGCCACAAGGTGGCTTCGTGTGAGGGCAAGACTACTGCCGGAATATCCAGGAATGGGTATGCGAGTAGCACGCGCTAGTTTACCCAGGTTCGGGGCTCTCCGAAGAGATAACATCCCTACTCCTGCATGTCTGAGTATATCTGGTATATCTGGTACAGAGTGCTCCTGGAGTTGTATCTGAGGTCAGTGCCATAGGCATCTGCCCTCGTATATGTGTCTGTGGCCGCATGTGCCCGAGTATGCATGCGTGAGTGTGTGGCTGGCTAGCTAGCTCTCTTGCTAGCTAGCGAGCTTGTGTGTAGCGTGAATCCATGGGGCGTCCATCCCCTGGATGGATGGATGTGTGCCTTATATAGTGTGGGGTAGCTTAGGAAGTAAGCTATGTAGGTATGGTAGCTAGCTAGCTAGTGGCATGGTGGGGTGTCATCCTTGTCCCCTGGGTCACTTCATAAATAGTGCCAGGGGACAAGTGACACTGTACATGATGGCTGGGGTGTCACGTGAACAGTGCCGGGTATGGTCGTCACGTCGGGGTCGCGTCAGGCTGCAGTCGGCAGTCGGCTGGTTGGCATAGTCGGCAGCCAGCAGTCGGCCTGGTGGAGCAGTCGACAGCCAACAGTCGGCCTGGACGGCCGGGGAGTCGGCAGCCAGCAGTCGGCCTGGTGGTGCAGTCGGCAGCCCACAGTCGGCCGCAGCCCGCAGTCGGCCTGGGCGGCCGGGGAGTCGGCAGCTAGCAGTCGGCCTGGTGGTGCAGTCGGCAGCCCGGAGTCGGCCTGTGCGGCCGGGGAGTCGGCAGCCAGCAGTCGGCCTGGTGGTGCAGTCGGCAGCCCGGAGTCGGCCTGGTGGTGCAGTCCGCAGCCTGCAGTCAGCCTGGGCGGCCGGGGAGTCGGACTGAGGGGCTTTGCTAGCCCCGATGTCTTGGAATATCGTCTTGCCGTCTTCGGGGTATTCGTGTCCAATTACTCCGACAATCACGCACTGCTCGGACGAACTGTGTTTGCCCGCTTCAATGCGGTCCCGCACTATGCTTATTTAAAACATGCAAGGACCATGCGTTGTTATAACAGTCCATGGAAACATGGATCACTCCCTCCGTACTGAGGAACACACCGCGGCCCTCGCAGTGGAAGTGCAGGTCGGCCTTATCAGGCCGAACTCCACATCGGCAGTCAAGCCACCGGACCTTGTCAAACGAGTCCGGACTACCCCGCAGAATGATAGTCCAGCTCGTCAGGAGCTCCATTAGCAATCCGGCCTCTATCTTCGCCACAACCAAATAGTGGCGTATGTACCGCATGCTCATAACTATGCACTAAAAATACCATGGGTGACGATGGAGGCATATCGAGGATAAAGTCCACAATACGTCAACAGTACCTGGACCCCCATCTATCTTTTTCTTAACTTCATTTTTTTATTTTCGGGTTCTTTTTAACCCACATCACCCTTTTTATGGTGTCAAGGGCCCTTTTCCGGCCCCTTATGAAAACTTATTCATTAATCCTCTCAAAGGATCACACACCAAGGCGAAAAGCAGCACAGATGTATGACGGAGTACCTAAAAGATCTTTCAAGATCACCTCCTCCCCTTTTCTAATACCTGTACATAGCTTTCCCTGTCGCTCGGCATGTAAAATAGCCTCGGTGCTTATAGCATTATCTGTACAAATACGATTTGACGTATCAATCAGACTATAATGGAAACAATTTTTCACCCAAACTATTCGGTGCTGGATTATTCCCTATTTTGTATTCTTTCTTCTTTGTCATCTGATTGTCATGTACACCTCGGCACGACCTAAATCGCCACGGGCTCCATTCAGCCATGTACATTTCTTAAATTTACCATAAGTCCGAACACTTTCACAAGTGCAATTCGGCATCCCAAATCTAGCATTATATGCATCGGCTCCGAATCATGTCTTGGGTCAATAGTTGGGTTGCCCGGCTCCTTTGGTTACTAACTTACGTTCCGATTGTTCGGCTAAGGAAGTAAAGTGAGAACTACTGCGATTGTGTTTCTAGTTAGCCGGATAAACACCTCAGTAGAGAAAGCTGAAAACTGACTATCATGATGCAGTTAGAGTTGGTCACCTATTCGGTGACTCAGTATAAATCTCTTGCAATTTTTTCCATGTCACACGAAGGACTGGTTTTTACTTGGTCAGGTGTCTACAGCACCCGAGTTCAGATCGCCGAACAATACCAGGGGTTGCGCCAGGGGTTGCGCCTACAATCTTATTGTGAAACTCCTATGGCTAAGTGAGAGTGATGAAGCCGCATAGTCTAATTGCCTGATTCGCCGCACTCGCACCTCCTTCAAGGACCAAGTCATTGGGTTAAGTGTGTTTTTTTGTGCTGTTCCGAACACCCCCGTAGCATCTACGCGAGGGGCTGAAACCGGCGACTGGCCAACTCCCAGATTCAATAAACAGCCGCAATGGAGGATAAATAATTTCAGATAAAACAAGACTAAAATTACACAAACACCTTGCTTTCATTATACAAAGTTTGGGCAGCACGGCTACATTCATTCAAAAATGATGTCCTTCGAACACAGGCCCTCTATAATGCGGGATCCTTCAAGGACGTCGTTGAAATATTTCTCCGGTGTACGATGCTCCTTCCCTGCAGGCGGTCCCTCGGTTGCAAGACTGGTGGCATTCATCTTCGCCCATTGCACCTTGACACGGGCGAAGGCCATCCAGGCACCTTCGATAAAGACTGACCGATTTATAGCATCCAGCCGTGGGCAGGCATCGACCAGCCGCTTTACAAGCCCAAAGTAGCTACTAGGTATTGGTTCGGCTGGCCAAAGATGGACTATGACATCCTTCATGGCCAGTTCGGCCATCCTATGTAGCTCGGTCAGCTGTTTCAGTTGATCACTAAGGGGCAAGGGCTGCTTTGGCCCAAGGTATTGCGACCATAACAGTTTCTCTGTTGAGCTCCCCTCTTCGGCTCGGAAGAAATCTACAGCATCTGCAACACTTCGGGGTAGATCCGCAAATGCTCCTGGAGAACTCCAAATGCGTTTCAGAAAGGTATACTTTCTCCTTATGAATTTGCTCTGCATATTAAAGGCCTTACCCGCCGCGATTTGCTTGGCTTCTCGGATTTCCTGACAAACGCCTTAGGCTTCAACCCGAGCCTCCTTTGCACTTTGAAGCACCATAGCAAGTTCGGAGTCTCGATCAGACACCTGGCGCTCCAAAGACTCACATTTGCTTATAGCATCAGTGATCTCTTGTTGGACTTCCTCCAGCCTCGCTTCATGTTTTTGGCGGGCGGTTCGCTCCTCGTCCACCTCCTTCTTGGCCTCGGCCAGAGCACTCTTGAGGGCCTCAACCTCAGCCGTATCAACTATTAGCATAATCATAAAGCTCAGTTAGTGAACTGTTATCATTTCAAGATACATTTTCGGCATCGCATACCTTGCTTTTCCTCCAACTTCCGCTTTAGTTCGGACAGTTTGGCGGCATGCGAGGTTGCCGCTCGCATCGAAGCCTATGCATCAACATAAACATATATGTTAGCTCCTACGAAGCATTATTCGATCCCTTGTTCGGTATTCCTTCATGAACGCCGAACAGAGTCTCAGGGGATACTATCTACATACAAGTATTCCTTTTGCAAATAACCAAAAATGTATTACTTCACATACCTCCAAGCTTGTTAGAAGGCTGGTATAGGCTTGGTTCAATCCACTCTTAGTGGACCGAACATTTTCAATCTCCATACCCATAAGGGTACGGTGTTCTTCCACAATGGAAGCACTTCGAAGCACTTCCAACAGAGTGTCCGGCGCCTCCGGATTGATAGAGGATGCCGGTGGAGACGGCGCGCCCCCTTCCCTCGAAGAAGGCTGCTGGTCCGATTCCGGAGTCGTATGGGTCTCCGGAATAATATTCGGTTGCGGGCCAAATTGAGCATGGCCCCCATCGCCGGTCTCCATGGGGGTTGACTTCCCCCTCTCTTTGGCAATAGAGACATTACCCTCCGTTTCCACCTTCACGGCCTCCTGCACCTCCCTGTGACCTAGAGAGATTCTTCAGGACAACACTTCAGTGTTGTCCGTAGCAGTAGACGGAGAAACCAGCGGAGGAGATTCGCTCTCCATCGCGTTCGGCCCTAGCGAGTTCCCAGTCGATGATGATCGTTGAGGGAGATCACGGGCCAGGCTGCAACACGTAATTCAATATGTTAGAACTACAAGGTATGCAATCGAATATATGAATGGTGTCTTTGATACTTACGATGCGGCTAGGGGCTTTGGCCTGGGGTTCCACTCGGGGATGGCTTCGGCATCCGTTTCGGAGCCATCTGAAAGGGAAGGTTTCCCCTTCTTGGACGCTTCCGCCTTTAGATCCATGGAAGCCGCCCTTTTCTTCTTTCCCCTCTTAAGGGGAGAGTTGCTCTCTTCCTCCTCTACATCTTGGTCATGAGAGGAGGAGGACTCGGTGTCTTCAGACACGACGTCCGAAGCACCCTTATGGCTGAGGCCACTTCTCGCCTCCTTGCCCTTCTTCTTGGCCTTCTTCTCCGACGCCTGATACGGCACCGGAACCAGCATCTTCGTCAACAAGGGGGTGGTCTGGTCCTCGGGCAATGGAGCCGGACATTTGATCTGCTCCGCCTCCTTTGTCCAGCCCTGTGGGAGTAAGAAAGTTCAATATACTCCTTGTATTTGCAAATAAAAGTTATCATAAAACTTAAGGGAGTGGCCAGACGTGCACAGTAAAGGCCGCGGTCTTCGGTTGTCTCCGGCCATGACTTTTGAGCCTTGAAGAGCAGCTTCCATATGTCTTCGTGCGTCGTGCCGAAGAACCGCTGCAGCGTCCAAGGACTGGCCGTGTCGAATTCCCACATATGTTGAGTCTGGCGTTGACAAGGGAGAATCCGGCGAAAAAGCATCACCTGGATCACGCTAGCAAGGCTGGTGTTCTTGTTTATCATCCCCTTGACGCGGCTCTCCAGTGTCGTCACCTCGTCAAGCGACTCCCAATCTAGGCCCTTATTGAGCCAAGATGTAAGCCGCATCGGGGACCCAGATTTGAACTCAGGAGCGGCGGCCCATGTGGTGTCGCGGGTTTCCGTGATATAGAACCACCCCTGCGGCCACCCCTGGACAGATTATACAAAGGTACCCTTTGGCCAGGTTGTCGACGTTCTGGGAACGGGGGTCCCTAGACTTGCCTACCTGCGGCCTGCTACGTGGCTCCACCAGTGGCCCAGCACGGCTCGTCTTCATCAACCAACAGTCAAGACCCTCGCAAGGGGCCAAGCCTCGCGGGGCGGACGACGCAAGGCCTCCTCAGGAACGGCTTCACCAGGCAGGCTCGTGAGGAGGTGGAGAGATCAAGGCAAGGGGTACCTCGCGAGGTCCCCATGACGCAAGCCATGACGATCAAGACTAGGCGGGTGCCAGGAGGGCGCCAGCCCGCGGAGTGTCCTCGTTTCCTCTTTGGTGCTAAGGGGGCAAGCGCCGGCGCGGAGTACCGAGGCATCAGGCAAAGGTTTCCATATCAGTGCAACAAGACCAAGACCAGCAGGACGATAGGACGGAGGTCATCATGGAGCCCAAGACGGCGTCATCACCAGCACCTTTGACAGAGAAAGACCACCTTTAGTCAGGATAGCTTGTACTAGTTGTCCCCTTTCAAAATGGCCGTTGTTGGATCCCTTCCCGCTCAATATTTGGAAAGAGGACCAGGGCTTCTATAAATAGAGCTAGCTGCCACAGTAGAAGGGGATCACATTTAGTTCACCCACACACCACACCAGCTCAAGAACACCTCTCCTAGCGTGGTTGTTCTTCCCTTGTACTATTCATCATCAGCCCAAGAGGCAATCCACCCCCACACACAGGAGTAGGGTTTTACACCATAACGGTGGCCCGAACCTGTATAAATCTTGTGTCTCTTGTGTTGTGAGATCATCGATCCAGCTTAGGGATCGCGGTAAGGCTGAGGGTGTGTTTTGGTGGGGAGAAATCTTCGTGCGCACCCCAGTGTTCGAACCTTAAGGGTTTGCCGGAACCCGATATCCGACATTTGGCGTGCCAGGTAAGGGTGCGCCGGAGCTCTTCCTTCCATCGACCCAAACTCCACCAACACCGCGCTTTGCCCTCATGGAGGACATCGCGCCTCCGGTTCCGGCTGCCGGTGCCAGCACTGGGGCCAGGGGGCTCCGAGTCTTGGCCCCTGCCTTACGGCAGGTATAGTGGCCGCACAAGTTCAAGCCAGAGATGTCGCCGCGCTATGACGGCGCGGCGGACCCGCTGGTTTTCCTACTAGCATACGAGGAGGCCGTCCTCAAGGCCGGAGGCGATGACAAGGTCATGGCCAACTGGCTTCCCATGGCCCTCATTGGTGTCCCACGTGCTTGGCTGCTCAACCTTCCGGCATCTTCTGTGCCCTCCTAGGAGGAACTGCGCGACCTCTTCCTCACCCACTACGCGGCGTCGGCGCCCTCTGTCATCGCAGCTCTCCTGGGCGGCTCGCAGGCGCCACCCTCGGATCGCCACGCCAAGCCGTTCTTTCGGCAGATCAGCGCCGCCCTCTAGCGGCAACGAGCTCCCCCGGGTTGGGTGGAGCCCAAGGCCGACCTGACCTTCAACTCGGAAGATCACCCCGTCAACACCGCCCGCTCGGGCGCGCTCCCAATGCTCTGCACGCCCACCATCTTCCAGGTGCCCGTCACCAAAACCCTCATCGACGGCGGCACCGGCCTCAATGTGCTCTCAGTGGAGGCCTTCAGCCTCCTCCATGTACCGCTGAATGGCTCCAACCCAGCAAGCCCTTCTCGGGCGCCGGAGGCGGTTCCTCCAGTTCCTTGGGGCAGATCCGCCTTCCTGTGACCTTCGGCACCCACGACAACTACCGCACAGAGCTGGTCGACTTCGACATCGCCCACATCGGCATCCCGTACAATGCCATCCTCGGGTACCCTGCCTTGGCTCAGTTCATGGCAGCAACCCATCCGGCCTACAACCTCATGAAGATGCCCGGGAGCAGCGGTGTCCTCACCGTAGCTGGAGATACCAAGGAGGCTCTGCTGGCGCTCAAGCTGACCCTCAAGGCCGCCGCCGCAGCACAGCCCACCGGCACGGACACTTCCAAGGCCAAGGGGGCTGCACCGAGTAATAAGAAGCAGTTGTTCACTCAAGACAAGGCGGAGACCAAGCAGGTGCCAGTTGAGGAAGACGGGTCCTCGGGAGCCACCTTCACCATAGGTACCAACCTTGACTCCGACCAAGAGGAGGCGTTGGTGAGGTTCTTGCGCTCGAACAAGGAGGTGTTCACGTGGGAACCCAAGCAGCTAGCGGGGGTCCCAAGGGAGGTGATTGAGCATCAACTGAATGCGTGCCCCAATGTACACCCCGTGAAGCAGAAAGCGAGGCTTTAGTCTACTGAGAAGCAGGCCTTCATCGTCCAAACGCAAGCTAGAGGCAGCAAGTGTTATTCGTGAGGTTCGCTACCCCGAATGGCTCATAAACCCTGTTGTCGTGCCAAAAAAGGGAGGAAAGGAGCGCATGTGCGTCGACTTCACCAACCTCAACAAGGCTTGCCCTCAAGATCCATTCCCGCTCCACCGCATCAACCATATTATCGACTCCACCGCCGAGTGTGACCTGCTGTGTTTCCTGGATGCGTTTTCGGGTTATCACCAAATCAAGATGGCGGTGGAAGACGTGGAGAAGACAGCCTTCCTGACCCCATGTGGAGTGTACTGCTACACTTGCATGCCGTTAGGGTTGCGCAACACGGGTGCGACCTTCCAGTGGCTAATGCACATTGCCTTAGGGCAGCAGCTCAGGGAAAATGCCGAGGCTTACGTCGACGACATTGTGGTGAAATCTCGGGAGGCAAGGACCTTGATCCAGGATTTGGAGGAGACCTTTGCGAGTCTTTGCCAGGTAGACCTGCCACTCAACCCAGAGAAGTGCGTGTTTGGCGTCCCTTCTGGCAAGCTGCTGGGCTTCCTCGTGTCCCATAGGTGGATCGAGGCCAACCCAGAGAAGGTCAAGGCAATTGAAGACATGAGTCCACCGTAGACCCTCAGAGAAATGCAGAAGCTCGCCGGCCGCATGACTGTGTTGGGACGCTTCATCTCCAAGCTGGGGGAGCGCGCCCTGCCGTTCTTCAAGCTGATGAAGAAGAAGGGCCCGTTTGAGTGGACACAGGAGGCTGACCAAGCATTTCAAGACCTCAAGAAATATCTGACCAACCCTCCGGTGATGGTGGCACCGCGCCCTCTTGAGTCCCTGGTGCTCTACCTTGCCGCCACTCCCTACTCCGCCAACGCGGCCCTGGTGGCAGTTCGGGAGGAACGCCAGGCTAAGGCCGCATCACGCCCAGCCGCGACCTCAGCCGTGGCGACACCAGACCAGGAAGGCCTCGCGAGGACTACGACAGCGGCAGCGGGGGAGCAAGCTCAGCAGGAAGACGCCCCCAGGGCTAAAGGTCCGCACCAAGCAACCAGGCGCTGGGGGCTCCATCGTCTCAGGAAACGCCTCAACCTCCGGAAGACACAGGCCACGTCAGCACATCCACCCTAGTCGAGCATCTGTGTGCTTCGTCGGCACGGTGTTGCGGGATGCAAGGGCATGGTACCCCATGCCTCAGAAGCTCTTACTCACGCTCTTGGTGGCCTCGCGTAAGCTGCAACACCACTTTCAAGGTCACCCCGTCAAGGTCGTCTCGGCCTGCCCATTGGAAAGGGTACTCAGGAGCCCCAACTCCGCTGGGAGGGTCGCCAAATGGAACATCGAGCTACAGGCGTTTCAGTTGGAGTTCAGCACAACCAGGATCGTTAAGGGAGCCGCGCTTGCTGATTTCATGGCAGAATGGACAGAGGCACCAAGGCTCAAGGCGGACGAGGATCGGTCTCTCTCCCCAGGAAGTGAGGCACCAGATGGCTGGGTCATTTACTTCGATGGCGCATTCTCGCGGGAGGGGGGGCTGGTGCAGTGCTTATATCCCCCACTCCGGACAAGCTCTACTACGTTGTGCAGCTCTGTCTCCAGCAGGGCGAGAAGGTCTCCAACAACATAGCAGAATATGAGGGCCTCATAGCAGGCCTGAAAGCTGCAACAGCACTGGGAGTGAAGCGCCTCGTCTACAAGGGCGATTCACAACTCCTCGTCAACTTCTCCAATAAGGTGTATGAGCCAAAGGACAAGCACATGGAAGCATATCTTGCGGAAGTATGCAAGATGGAGAAGCAATTCTGGGGGCTGGAGTTACAGCATTTGCCCTGCGGCACCAACCAAGAGGCTGATGACATTGCCAAGAGGGTGTCCAGACGGCTGCCTCGGGAGCCTGGAGTTTTCGAGGAATGACTTTTCAAGTCGTCAGCAGCACCATCACTTTCGAGCACGGCACAACAACAGGAAGAACTCCCTCAGCCACCTGCCACAGGAGCCCCGGCCTATGGCCCGACCTCAGGAGCGTGCCTACTCTTGGCGCTAGAGCCTCAGGAGGCATGCTGGACCATGGAATTCAAGGAATACCTCACGCAAGGGATGCTGCCGGAAAAAGAGGAGGACACGGAACGCGTGGCCCGGTAGGCCACAACCTACTGCACCAAGACGGTGAGTTTAATCGACAGCAGCCGAATGATGTTTCCTACGCTACATCTCCAGGGAACAGGGGAAGGAGCTGTTGACCGACATACACGATGGAGATTGTGGTCACCACCCATCGTCACGGACCCTCGTCAGCAAGGCATTTCACAACGGATTCTACTGGCCTACGGCACTCAACAACGCAACCGAGCTGGTGAAGTCCTGTGAAGCTTTCCAATTTTCACGCCAAGCAGATCCATCAGCCAGCTCAAGGCCTACAGATCATCCCGCTCTCGTGGCCGTTCACGGTCTGGGGGCTGGATATCTTGGGCACATTCCCTTGAGCGCCTGGGGACTACCGCTACCTCTACGTCGCCATCGACAAGTTCACCAAGTGGGCAGAGGTGGAAGCCTTCCACACGATCCTAGTCGATTCTACGGTCAAGTTCATCAAGGGCCTCGTGAGCCGGTTTGGGGTCCCTAACCGCATCATCACCGACAACGGTTCGCAGTTCACCCGCAATCTCTTCAAAACGTATTGTGCTAACCTTGGAACGCAGATATGCTATGCTTCGGTGGCGCACCCCCGGAGCAACGGCCAAGCCGAACGTGCCAACGCGGAGGTCCTGAGGGGCCTCAAGACCAGGACCTTCAAGAAGAAGCTGGAGGCCTGCAGCAGGGGCTGGTACGATGAGCTCTAGTCCATGCTGTGGTCCATCCGCACTACCGCCACCAAGCCAACTGGCGAGACCCCGTTCTTCCTCGTCTATGGAGCAGAAGCGGTTCTCCCTCACGTGGTCAGACATCGCTCCGCATGGGTCCTGGTGTTTGATGAGGTGCAGCAGGACGCCATGCGGGGGATGGACCTCGTGCTGGGGGAGGAACGCCACCGTGAAGCCACACTACACGCGGCAAGGTACCAGCAGGCGCTGCGGCGGTATCACTGTCGCAACATCCGCCCCAAGACGTTCGAGGTAGGTGACCTTGTGCTAAGGCGGGTGCTTTCCAGGGAAGGGCTGCATAAGCTTTCACCCATGTGGAGCGACGTCCATGTCTCCATGCCAGGCGCCGCATGCCTGGAGACTCAGGAGGGGGTACCCATCCCGAACGCCTGGAACATCTAGCACCTTCGGAAGTTCTACCCCTGAAGAAAGGCCCAGTGCCTGTGAAGAAGGCCCGGCGCCTGTGAAGCTCGCCGCCCGAAGAAAGGCCTGGTGCCTGTGAAGAAGGCCCAGTGCCTGTGAAGCTCGCCGCCCGTGACACTCTCACGTAATAATGAGTGGTGTTGTACATGCCCCGGAGTCTCCGGAGCTCCGCACTTGGGCCTCGGGGGCTCCCTCCCATGCCCAATGGCAGCACTTAGCTCTGCGCTGGTGAGAAGACGTCGAAGACTAGACTAGGTGCCGGGCGCGGCTTTTCATTTGCTTTCCGCAGTTGGCTCGCTCTTCCTTGTTTGAACCTTGATTAAAGTTGCTTCTAGTGTTATTTGCCGGTTCTGTCTGTCGTCTTCTGTCCCTGTTTTTTGCTTTCAGCTCTTTGTCTGACTCGGTCTCTCTCTCGCAAGCCTCGCAAGGGGGCTGCGCGGGTGGCCTCGTGAGCCCCTCCTCTTTTGATTTTCGCGAGTCTCTCTTGTTCGAGTTTGCAGCGGGAGCACCCCTCCCAGTCCGTGCCCCTCGGGCATCGCGACACGAAGCGTCGGGCCATGGCCGGCAACCCTCGCGACCAAGGTTCGAAAATGATTCTCCCAACGAATTTTTTGCAGCTCTTAAGGCGCCCGGCGAGGCCTGAAGCAGGCACTTCGCGAGGCGGAAACTACTTCAAACGTGCCAAGCTAAGTTGTTCCTACGTGCAGACGCATAACAATAACACCATAACACAGCACAGGAACAATAAATGTTGCAAGATAATTAGGGAATCATAGTTTGTTGCACGCCCCACGGGGCCCCATACTTCTTTCTCAATGCAGGAAAAGAAGGAAAAAAAACAAAAGCGGCACGCGCCTTGCAACAGCTCGCGAGGAGGGATCTGCGTCATCCTCCTAAGCTCAGTCAGACTCCACCTCACGCTTCACCGGAGCGCGGTGACGGGACGACCCGCTGCCGCCCTCGAGGCGGGCATGGCGGCGTGGTGGTTGATCATAGCCACCGCTAGAGGAGATATCGCCGAAGGAGGAGCCGCTGAAGCTTGACGAGCCGCGGTCGCCACCGGGAGCAGGTTTGCCTTCGCATTCGTCACGACTGTCGCCAAGACCGAGCACCTCGTCGCCATCGTTGTCTTCAGGGCAGCACCCAACATGACGGCCATCTTCTCCGAACACCCTCATGTAGAGGGTCGCATCGCCGTCATACTTGAGGTGGAGGGTGCACCGCCTGCCCAGACCACGCGCACGGGCAAACGTCTGCCAGCCCTGGGCCAGGGCTGCGTTGCCGGTGACGGAGCCCAGGAGGCCCTGCTGCAATAGTCGTCCGCCTGCAGCCAGAGCCCGCCTGGGCCAGCGGCCGGCAGCTCGCCGATGAAGGAACGAGGGAGCTGAAGCCAGTTGCCAGCCGGGTTATCCGACCACACGACGAACTCCGGCAGCACCTCCGCCGAGTGGAAGCGTGGCCGGGGAGGCCGCGCAGCCACGGCATGCCTTCCCCCACCAATCGGGCTGCCTTGACATGGGCGGCCACCACCACGTGAAGGGCCACCGCCGCGACCATGGGAAGCCACGGCAGGGGTCACGGGATGCTTGCGAGGACGACCGCGGCCGCGCTTGGGCAGAGGAGAGCCAGGTCCTTCCTGGCAAGCCTTCCCCTTCTCCGCAGCCAAAAACCTCTTCACGAGCGCCATGGGGGGCGCTGCAAGCAACAGGAGCGAGGGAGGAGAAGTGAGCGGAAGGGGAAGAGATGGGCGACGGGGGCTCTCGCCCCTCCCCATTTATAGCCCAAGGAAGGCCAACCGTCGACCTCCACGATCGCAGGTAATGATGCCCCTTTTTTGCATGCAGTAGAGACTCGTCAAGTCAGGCAGTTGCCGAGGCGGTGTGGGGAAGCGGAGACGCCAACGGCCAATCAGTTGCCATGCGTCGACCAAGGCCGCAGGCTGTTGGGGCCCGTGGTGCTCCGTACTTGCCCTCTGGCTTGGCCGCTATGCCAAGCCCGAGCGCGCCTTGGGCCCGGTGGCTACTGTCGGTGTTCTGAGAACGGGGGTCCCCAGACTTGCCTGCCTGTGGCCTGCTGCGTGGCTCCACCAGTGGCCCAGCATGGCCCGTCTTCATCAACCAAAACTCAAGACCCTCGCGAGAGGCCAAGCCTCGCGGGGCGGACAACACAAGGCCTCCTCAGGAGCGGCTTCACCAGGTAGGCTCGCGAGGAGGCGGAGAGATCAAGGCAAGGGGTACCTCGCGAGGTCCCCATGACGCAAGCCATGACGATCAAGACCAGGTGGGCGCCAGCCCACGCAGTGTCCTCAGTTTCCACTTTGGTGCTAAGGGGGCAAGTGCCAGCGTGGAGTACCGAGGCATGAGGCAAAGGTTTCCATATCGGTGCAACAAGACCAAGACCAGCAGGACGACAGGATGGAGGTCATCGTGGAGCCCAAGACGGTGTCATCACCATCACCTTTGACAGATGAAGACCACCTTTAGTCAGGATAGCTTGTACTAGCTGTCCCGTTTCAAAATGGCCGTTCTTGGATCCCTTCCCACCCAATATTTGGGAAGAGGACCAGGGCCTCTATAAATAGAGCTAGCCACCACAGTAGAAGGGGATCACAATCAGTTTACCCATACACCACACCAGCTCAAGAACACCTCTCCTCGCTAGGTTGTTCTTCCCTTGTACTGTTCATCATCAGCCCAAGAGGCAATCCCCCCCCCCCCCCCACACAGGAGTAGGGTATTACACCACAACGGTGGCCCAAACCTGTATAAATCTTGTGTCTCTTGTGCTGTGAGATCATCGATCTAGCTTAGGGATCACAGTGAGGCTGAGGGCGTGTTTCGGTATGGAGAAATCTTCGTGCGCACCCCAGTGTTCGAACCTTAAGGGTTTTGCCAGAACCCGATATCCAACACAGGTGACATTGGGGAGTTTGCTCACCATGGCGCCGCCACACTCCGCATGTTGGCCTTCGACCACCTTTGTCTTCATGTTGAAGACCTTAAGCCATAGGCCGAAGTGAAGAGGGATGTGGAGGAATGACTCGCACATGACGATAAACGCCGAAAGGTTGAGGAAAGAATTTGGGGCTAGATCATTAAAATCTAACCCATAGTAAAACATGAGGTTGCGGACGAAAGGATGAAGGGTAAATCCTAGTCCGCGAAGGAAATGTGGGATGAACACTACCCTTTAGTTAGGCTCCGGAGTGGGAACGATCTACTTTTTGGCAGGGAGCCGGTGGACTATGTTCGTGGCCAAATACCCAGCTTCCCGGAGCTCCTTGATGTTCTCCTCTATAACAGAGGAAGCCATCCACTTGCCCTGTGCTCCAGATCTGTACATGTCTAGGAGTGTTTGGTGGTGATGGAAAGGATTGAGACTTTGGCACTGGTGCTCGAATGACGGATAGGCTGAGGAGGAAGAAGGCGTGAGGTAAAAAGATGAATATTTGTCTTCTTATAAAGGCAGTGGATATCAAGCGTCCCCTCTGGAGCCTTAAATCTCGCCTATTCCCAAGGGGACATGTGAACGGCACAGTTGGATTACCCAAACCCCTGTTAATGATAATCTCGTGATAAGGGGACACAATCTCTACTAGACAAGACGTGTCAATGGTCGTGCCTCGAAATGCGAACGGGGCTGTAAAGCCGTTCAGAATGCTAACAAGGCCAGGACATAACGCCTCACCGAAAAAATCACCTATGGACATGACTTATTTCATTTTGAATATTTTTGCCCTTATAGCTTAAGGCTGTGATTGTTTACCAAAGCCGGATACAACTATTTTGCGTGGAGGACTGTGTTGGAGTATTCGGAGAAGGAACCTACCTTGCAATGCCGAAGACAACCTGCACGCCGAATACATCGTCATTGCAGCCCGATTCAGGGGCTACTGAGGGAGTCCTGGACTATGGGGTCCTCGGGAAGCCGACCTATGTGATATGGGTCGGACTGATGAGCCGTTAAGATACGAGATAGAAGGACCTCCCCCGTGTCCGGATGGGACTCTCCTTTGCATGGACGGCAAGCTTGGCGTTTGGATCATGTACCTTCCTTTCTCTGTAACCGACTCTGTACAACCCTAGATCCCTCCGGTGTCTATATAAACCGGAGGGTTTAGTCCATAGGGAGGATCACAATCATACAGGCTAGACATCTAGGGTTTAGCCATTATGATCTCGAGGTAGATCAACTCTTGTAACCCCTATACTCATCAGAGTCAATCAAGCAGGAAGTAGGGTATTACCTCCATTAAGAGGACCGGACCCTGGGTAAACATCGTGTCCCATGCCTCCTTGTTACCTTCGATCCATACAAGCATAGTTCGGGACCCCTTACCCGAGATCTGCCAGTTCTGACACCGACAATGGGAGCTCGAGTAAACCGGCCATTGTATAGATGAAAGTGACACACAAAATCTGGCCAAATACATTCTTTCAAACCATATATGCCCCACTTTATTATTGGCCATAGAGAGTCTGAATGAACGAGAATTGATCTGAACAAACTTAAAACCAGAGCTTAAACCACTGATGCAACATTATAGAGCAATGCCAACTGAATGCACTGAGAGAGGGAAGGAGGCCGAGGAGAACGTGACCACCAAAAAGAACTCCTTGAAATCCTGAGAAGGGGAGAAGTGAACGTTCAGCCAAAGTTGCGTCTCACCTGATCTGCTAGGGCAAGGCCCGGAGCAAAATCCCAATGTAGAACACCATCCATCGAGGGTAGAACTAGAGATCTCCATTGGAGGTGCTGGGGAGGTGGTGCGGGAGAGGCGGGTAGGAGGAGGAAAGGGAGGAGGAGGGAGCCGTTATGCCCAACTCGGATCTGCTCTGAATTCTATGCATTAATTCCGAATGACAAAGTTATCTTAAAAAAACCATTACAAATTCTTACAAAAAGAATGAACTATAGTAAATCTATCTATTTTCTATCCTATTTAAATATGTATAAATCTTCAAGATCTTCTTGATCTTGTTCATTTCCAAAACCTGCAAAAGAAGCACGAAAAGAAAAAGAAATTATTATTGTTAAAAGCGCCCCCTCCTTCACGGAGGGATAGCAAGACTGAGCCCACCTCCTTCCTCTTCTCAGTTTCCCAAGTCGTCCTTCATCATGGTTCTAGTATCGCGTTAGATCTTTGAACTGAAGCCAGATTGAGCTGACTGTCGCTAGTGGGTCATCGGCGTCAGACTGGACGTTGGAGGGGTCGGTGTTCTCTGTGGCCAGGAGGGAAGGAGTGGGTTGGGTTTGTTGGTAGGTGAGGTCAGCCCTGCATCCCTTGCCTCGTGATTCGTCGTTGCTGCCATTCTGATGTGTCTGTCACTAGGAGTGGTTGCCTCTGCCAACCTCGTAGTTGTCCATCACGCTAGGCCTTCTGGTGCGGAAATATATTGGTGATTCGTAAACGATAAATAAAAATAGATAGTTAGACCATTTATTGAAATGACACCAGCTAAAGGTCAATGTTTTCTGAGAGCTTTTCATATTTCCAGAGCAATTTATCCAAAACTTAGTTACCACAGAGTTCAGAGCATGCCTGGAAGTGTCGTATTCCATTTTTCTTTTGTTCGGAGCATAAAATGTACACTGATTTATCTACTATATGGAACTTGCAGAAACACGAGTGTAGCGACACCAGCTTGCTGACATGCATCCTCTCTCTCTCTCTCTCTCTCTCTCTCTCTCTCTCTCTCTCTCTCTCTCTCTCTGTGTGTGTGTGTGTGTGTGTGTGTTTTGACAGCTTGGCCGCCCTTTGTTGCTGCTGTCTGTTGGAAGCTTGCTTCTAAGTTCAAAGAGCATCTCTAGCCGGGCCCCCAGCAGGCCCCCCAGACGCATTTTTACGCGCCGACGCTGAAAACCCCCCATTCGCGCCCCCAAGACGCCAAAATCCGCCGGCTCGGCCCATTTTCTGGCCCGGCGATCGCAGGCCGAACCAGCGCGCCGGAGGGCGCTCAGGGGCTCCGGCGTAGGGGGAAAACATGCCCGGGCCACAGTGTCAGGCGAAAAGTCAGGACAATTGTCCAGATTCGCCTCCCACCCCCGCGCGCTCGGCCACCACCCTGCCGATCCCAGCGCTGACCATTGATGTCTATTACACAAGCTTCTTCTTGTAGACGTTGTTGGGCCTGCAAGTGCACATGTTTGTAGGACAGTAACAAATTTCCCTCAAGTGGATGACCTAAGGTTTATCAATCCGTAGGAGGCATAGGATGAAGATGGTCTCTCTCAAACAACCCTGCAACCAAATAATAAAGAGTCTCTTGTGTCCCCAACACACCCAATACAATGGTAAATTGTATAGGCGCACTAGTTCGGTGAAGAGATGGTGATACAAGTGCAATATGGATAGCAGATATAGGTTTTTGTAATCTGAAATAATAAAAACAGCAAGGTAACTAATGATAAGAGTGAGCACAAACGGTATTGCAATGATAGGAAACAAGGCATAGGGTTCATACTTTCGCTAGTGCAAGTTCTCTCAACAATAATAACATAGATAGATCATATAACAATCCCTCAACATGTAACAAAGAGTCACTCCAAAGCCACTAATAGCGGAGAACAAACGTAGAGATTATGGTAGGGTACGAAACCACCTCAAAGTTATTCTTTCAAATCGATCTATTCAAGAGTTCGTACTAGAATAACACCTTAAGACACAAATCAACCAAAACCCTAATGTCACCTAGATACTCCATTGTCACCTCAAGTATCTGTGGGCATGATTATACGATATGCATCACACAATCTCAAATTCGTCCAACCAACACAAAGTACTTCAAAGAGTGCCCCAAAGTTTCTACCAGAGAGTGAAGAAAATGTGTGCCAACCCCTATGCATAGGTTCATGGGTGGAACCCGCCAATTGGTCACCAAAACATACATCAAGTGGCACGTGATATCCCATTGTCACCACAGATAAACACGGCAAGACATACATCAAGTGTTCTCAAATCAAAGACTCAATCCGATAAGATAACTTCAAGAGGGAAACTCAATTCATCACAAGAGAGTAGAGGGGGGGAGAAGCATCATAAGATCCAACTATAATAGCAAAGCTCACGATACATCAAGATCGTGCAATAGAAAGAACATGAGAGCAAGAGAGAGAGAGATCAAACACATAGCTACTGGTACATACCCTCAGCCCCGAGGGTGAACTACTCCCTCCTCATCATGGAGAGCGCCGGGATGATGAAGATGGCCACCGGTGATGGGTTCCCCCTCCGGCAGGGTGCCGGAACGGGCTCCCGAGAGGTTTTTGGTGGCTACAGAGGCTTGCGGCGGCGGAACTCCCGATCTATCTTCTCCGTGGATGTTTTTAGGGTACATTGGACTATATAGGCGAAAGAAGTCGGTCGGGGGGTGCTCGAGGGGCCCACGAGATAGGGGGCGTGCCTAGTAGGGGGGGCGTGCCCTCCTATCTCCTGGCCTCCTCGAGGATCTTCTGACATGAACTCCAAGTCTCCAGGATCATATTCTTCCAAAAAATCACGCTGCCGAAGGTTTCATTCCGTTTGGACTCCTTTTGATATTCCTTTTCTTCGAAATACTGAAACAGGCAATAAAACAACAATATGGGTTGGGCCTCCGGTTAATAGGTTAGTCCCAAAAATGATATATATGTGTAAAATAAAGCCCATAAACATCCAAAAGGGGTAATATAATAGCTTGGAACAATCAAAAATTATATATACGTTGGAGACGTATCAAGCATCCCCAAGCTTAATTCCTGCTCGTCCTCGAGTAGGTAAATGATAAAAACAGATTTTTTGACGTGGAATTCTACCTAGCATAATTCTCAATGTAATTTTCTTTATTGTGGCATGAATGTTCAAGTCCAAATGATACAAAATAAAAGTTCATATTAACATGAAAATGGTGATACTTCAAGCACACTAATCAAAGTAATCATGTCTTCTCAAAATAACATGGCCAAAGAAAGTTATCCCTACAAAATCATATAGTCTGGTTGTTGCTCTATCTTCATCACACAAAGTATTTAATCATGCACAACCCCAATGACAAGCCAAGCAATTTTTTCACATTTTAGTAATCTCAAACTTTTTCAACTTTCACGCAATACATGAGCGTGAGCCATGGACATAGCAATATATGTGGAATAGAATGGTGGTTGTAGAGAAGACAAAAAGGAGAAGATAGTCTCACATCAACTAGGTGTATCAACGGGCTATGGAGATGCCCATTAATAGATATCAATGTGAGTGAGTAGGGATTGCCATGAAACGGATGCACTAGAGCTATAGATATATGAAAGCTCAACAAAAGAAACTAAGTGGGTGTGCATCCAACTTGCTTGCTCACGAAGACCTAGGGCACTTTGAGGAAGCCCATTATTGGAATATACAAGCCAAGTTCTATAATGAAAAATTCCCACTAGTATAGGAAACTGACAACATAGGAGACTCTCTATCATGAAGATCATGGTGCTACTTTGAAGCACAAGTGTGGAAAAAGAGATAGTAACATTGTCCCTTCTTTCTTTTTCTCTCATTTTATTTTTTTCCTTTTTTTCTCTTTTTCTCTTTCCTTTTTCTTTTTTTTCTTTGGCCTTTCCCTTTTTTTGGCCTTTCTTCTTCTTTTTTTTTCTTTTTTTCTTTTTTTATTTTGTAAAGTCCGAAGTCTCATCCCGACTTGTGGGGGAATCATAGTCTTCATCATCCTTTCCTCACTGGGACAATGCTCTAATAATGAAGATCATCACACTTTTATGGATTTACAACTCAAGAATTGCAACTCAAAGCTAGAACAAGATATGACTCTATGTGAATGCCTCCAGCGGTGTACCGGGATATGCAATGAATCAAGAGCGACATGTATGAAAATTATGAAGGTGTCCTTGCCACAAATACGATGTCAACTACATGATCATGCAAAGATCAATATGACAAAAGTAATGTGTGTCATATGAACGGAACGGTGGAAAGTTGCACGGCAATATATCTCGGAATGGCTATGGAAATGCCATAATAGGTAGGTATGGTGGCTGTTTTGAGGAAGGTAATGGTGGGTGTATGGTACCGGCGAAAGTTGCATGGCACAAGAGAGGCTAGCAATGGTGGAAGGGTGACGTGCGTATAATCCATGGACTCAACATTAGTCAAAAGAACTCATGTACTTGTTGCAAAAATCTAGAAGTCATCAAAAACCAAAGCACTACGTGCATGCTCCTAGGGGGATAGATTGGTAGGAAAAGACCATCGCTCGTCCCCGACCGCCACTCATAAGTAAGACAATCAATAAATAAAATTGTGCTCCAACTTCATCACAAAGCGGTTCACCATACGTGCATGCTACGGGAATCACAACCCTTAACACAAGTATTTTTCATAATCACCTCAACTAGCATGACTTTAATATCACTACTTCCATATGTCAAAACAATTATCACGCATTAAATTGATCATAGCATCCAATTCCTTTCTATGATAGTTTTTATTATACCCAACTTGGATGCTCATCATTCTAGGACCAACTTTGTAACCATAGCAAATACCATGCTGTTCTAAAAGACTCTCAAAAAGATATAAGTGAAGCATGAGAGACTAGCAATTTCTACAAAATATAACCACCGCCGTGCTCTAAAAGATATAAGTGATGCACTAGAGCAAATGACAAACTACTCCGAAAGATATAAGTGAAGATCAATGAGTAGTCGAATAATTGTGCAACTATGTGAAGACTCTCTAACATTAAGGAATTTCAGATCTTGGTATTGTATTCAAACAGCAATCAAAACAAAAATAAAATTACATTGCAAGGATAGCACAACTCATATGAAGAAGCAAAAACTTAGGCTCAACTGATACTAACCAATAGTTGTTGAAGAAGAAAGGTGGGATGCCTACTGGGGCATCTCCAAGCTTAGATGCTTGAGACTTCTTGAAATATTATCTTGGTGTGCCTTGGGAATCCCCAATCTTGAACTTTTGTGTCTCCTTAATTCCTCTCATATCATAGTTTCTCTTTTTATCAAGGGCTTCATTCACAACAAACTCAACAAGAACTCGTGAGATAGGTTAGTATAAACCAATGCAAAAACCTTATCATTTTATACTGTAACAAATCACTACAATTATTATTCAACATTGCATACTAAATGCCTCTGCATATTTAATACTCCTATCCTCAAATAGAATCATTAAACAAGCAAACATATGCAAACAATGCAACCATAACAGCAATCTGCCAAAACAGTATAGTCTGTAAAGAATGCAAGATTCATCATACTTCCCTAACTCCAAAAATTATGAAATAAAATTCCCACTATAGTAAATTTATCAGAGTTCAGTATGAAAAAAGTTTCAATATTATACCATTCTCTGACTTTTCTAGGGAATTTTTGCAACAGCGGTAAACTTTCTGTTTTCAAACAGCAACATGTATACTAGCAAAATAAGCATGGCAAAGGCTATCCTTGACATTTTTATTGAAACTAAAGATGCAAAACATTATTCTAAATAACAGAAAGCAAATACTAACAAGAGAAAATGACGATCCAAGCAAAACACATATCATGTGGTGAATAAAAATATAGCTCCAAGTAAAGTTACCGGTGAACGAAGACGAAAGAGGGGATGCCATCCGGGGCATCCTCAAGCTTAGGCTTTTGGCTATTATTGAATATTATCTTGGGGTGCCTTGGTAATCCCCAAGCTTAGGCTCTTGCCACTCCTTATTCCATAGTCCATTGAATCTTTACCCAAAACTTGAAAACTCCACAACATAAAACTTAACAGAAAACTCATAAGCTCCGTTAGTATAAGAAAATAAAACAACCACTTAGGTACTGTAATGAACTCATTATAAATTCATATTGGTGTAATATCTACTGTATTACAACTTATCTATGGTTCATACCTCCGATACTACTCATAGATTCATCAAAATAAGCAAATAACACATAGAAAACAGAATCTGTCAAAAACAGAATAGTCTGTAGTAATCTGTATAAAACATATAATTCTGGAACTCCAAACATCCTACCAAATTAGGAAGTCCTAAGCAATTCGTGTACAAATCCAGAGCAAAAAGAATCAGATCAGAAGCACATTTCTGAGAATTAACAAAACTAATTTACTGGGTGAAAAAGTTTCTGATTTTCAGCAAGATCAACACAACTATCACCGTAAGCTATCCAAAAGGTCTTACTTGGCACTTTATTGAAAAAAAAGATATAAAACATGATTACTACAGCAGCATAATCATGTGGACACACAAGAACAGTAAGGATAAATATTTGGTTGTCTCCCAACAAGCGCTTTTCTTTAATGCCTTTCTAGCTAGGCATGATGATGGCAATGATGCTCACATAAAAGATAAGGATTGAAACATAACGGGAGCATCATGAAGCATATGACTAGCACATTTAAGTCTAACCCACTTCCTATGCATAGGGATTTTGTGAGCAAACAACTTATGGGAACAATAATCAACAAGCATAGGAAGGCAAAACAAGCATAACTTCAAAATTTTCAACACAAAGAGAGGAAACTTGACATTATTGCAATTCCTACAAGCATATGTTCCTCCCTCATAATAATTTTCAGTAGCATCATGAATGAATTCAACAATATAACCAGCACCTAAATCATTATTTTCATGATCTACAAGCATAGAAAATTTACTACTCTCCACATAAGCAAAATTCTTCTCTTGAATAGTAGTGGGAGCAAAATCAACAAGATAATTATCATGTGAGGCATAATCCAATTGAAAACTAAAATCATGATGACAAGTTTCATGGTTATCATTATTCTTAATAGCATACAAGTCATCACAATAATCATCATAGATAGCAACTTTGTTCTCATAATCAATTGGAACCTCTTCCGAAATAGCGGATTCATCACTAAATAAAGTTGACACTCTTCCAAATCCACTTTCATAAATATAATCATCATAAATAGGAGGCATGCTTTCATCATAATAAATATTCTCATCAAAACTTGGGGGACTAAAAATATCATATTCATGAAACATAGCTTCCCCAGGCTTGTGGCTTTGCATATCATTAGCATCATGGATATTCAAGGAATTCATACTAACAACATTGCAATCATGCTCATCATTCAAAGATTTAGTAACAAACATTTTATAGCATTCTTCTTCTAGCAATTGAGCACAATTTTCCTTTCCATCATTTTCGCGAAAGATATTAAAAATATGAAGCGTATGAGGCAAACTCAATTCCATTTTTTTCTTGTAGTTTTATTTTATAAACTAAACTAGTGATAAAACAAGAAACTAAAAGTTTCGATTGAAACATCTAAAGATATACCTTCAAGCACTCACCTCCCCGACAATGGCGCCAGAAAAGAGCTTAGTTGACGGGGTGTGAGTGCCGCTTACCTAGCCCCCCCCCCCCCCATCAACGGCACCAGAAAAGAGCTTGATGTCTACTACACAACCTTCTTCTTGTAGACGTTGTTGGGCCTGCAAGTGCACAGGTTTGTAGGACAGTAGCAAATTTCCCTCAAGTGGATGACCTAAGGTTTATCAAACCGTAGGGGCGTAGGATGAAGATGGTCTCTCTCA
>NC_041393.1:576032696-576033845 GCF_002162155.2 Triticum dicoccoides
GTGGGAGGCGTAGGATGAAGATGGTCTCTCTCAAACAACCCTGCAACCAAATAACAAAGAGTCTCTTGTGTCCCCAACACACCCAATACAATGGTAAATTGTATAGGTGCACTAGTTCGGCGAAGAGATGGTGATACAAGTGCAATATGGATAGTAGATATAGGTTTTTGTAATCTGAAATAATAAAAACAGCAAGGTAACTAATGATAAAAGTGAGCACAAACGGTATTGCAATGATAGGAAACAAGGCATAGGGTTCATACTTTCACTAGTGCAAGTTCTCTCAACAATAATAACATAGATAGATCATATAACAATCCCTCAACATGTAACAAAGAGTCACTCCAAAGCCACTAATAGAGGAGAACGAACATAGAGATTATGGTAGGGTACGAAACCACCTCAAAGTTATTCTTTTGGATCGATCTATTCAAGAGTTTGTACTAGAATAACACCTTAAGACACAAATCAACCAAAACCCTAATGTCACCTAGATACTCCATTGTCACCTCAAGTATTCGTGGGCATGATTATACGATATGCATCACACAATCTCAAATTCGTCCAACCAACACAAAGTACTTCAAAGAGTGCCCCAAAGTTTCTACCGGAGAGTCAAGAAAACTTGTGCCAACCCCTATGCATAGGTTCATCGGTGGAACCCGCAAGTTGGTCACCAAAACATACATCAAGTGGCACGTGATATCCCATTGTCACCACAGATAAACACGGCAAGACATACATCAAGTGTTCTCAAATCAAAGACTCAATCCGATAAGATAACTTCAATAGGGAAACTCAATTCATCATAAGAGAGTAGAGGGGGGAGAAGCATCATAAGATCCAACTATAATAGCAAAGCTCGCGATACATCAAGATCGTGCCACAGAGAGAACACGAGAGAGAGAGAGAGATCAAACACATAGCTACTGGTACATACCCTCAGCCCCGAGGGTGAACTACTCCCTCCTCGTCATGGAGAGTGTCGGGATGATGAAGATGGCCACCGGTGATGGGTTCCCCCTCCGGCAGGGTGCCGGAACGGGCTCCCGAGAGGTTTTTGGTGGCTACAGAGTCTTGCGGTGGCGGAACTCCCGATCTATCTTCTCCATGGATGTTTTTAGGGTACATGGGACTATATAGGCGAAA
>NC_041393.1:576034200-576084495 GCF_002162155.2 Triticum dicoccoides
GGCATGCCCAGTAGGGGGGGGGGGCGCCCTCCTATCTTCTGGCCTCCTCGAGGATCTTCTGACGTGAACTCCAAGTCTCCAGGATCATATTCTTCCAAAAAATCACGCTGCCAAATGTTTCATTGCGTTTGGACTCTGTTTGGTATTCCTTTTCTTCGAAATACTAAAACAGGCAATAAAACAGCAATATGGGTTGGGCCTCCGGTTAATAGGTTAGTCCCAAAAATGATATAAATGTGTAAAATAAAGCCCATAAACATCCAAAAGGGGTAATATAATAGCATGGAACAATCAAAAATTATAGATACGTTGGAGACGTATCAACCATTGCCCAACACCGCTGGATAGGCCAATCCCCGCCGGAAAAGAGAGAAGTTTTTGCCGCGGCAGCCTCGCCACCACCATCCGGGCAAGTTTTATGGCGCTCCGGCCATGCAGGGTGGTATACCGGTGGGTGTGCGCCCACCACGCCCTCTAGGTGTTCGGCGTTTGGTCTGCTTGGTGATGGACTCGGACGACGAGGAGGCTCTCACGACGCTGCTACAGGAGGAAGCCGATGCCGACGTCCAGGACAAGGAACACCTCATGGTCCTCGCCGCCCTCGCCGGCCTGCTCGCGAGCAATGAGAAGATGCAGACAGGTGGCTCGGTGCCGGGGCGGCTGAAAGCAAAGAACCAACATCGTCTGGAAGGCTATTGCATGCTCTACTCCGACTACTTCGCTGACGCTCCACTGCACGGCGACAAAGTATTTCGGCGCCGTTATTGGATGAGCCGAAAGCTTTGCCTCAGGATTGTGAATTACATCCGGGAGTTCGACAGCTACTTCAAGTGCAAGAAGGATTGCACCAGCAAAATTAGATTCACCTCAATCCAGAAGTGCACGATAACTATGAGGATGCTTGCATACGGAGCTTCCGGTGATTCACTCGACGACTATGGGCGCATGGCCGAGTCCATGGCCATTGAGAGTTCTACAAGGCAGTGGTGGCAGTGTTTAGACCGCAATACTTGCGAACACCCAATGCAGAAGACACTGCTCGGATCCTAGCACAGAATGCAGCAAGAAGATTTCCTGGGATGCTTGGAAGCATCGACTGCATGCATTGGAAATGGAAGAACTGCCCATTTGCTTGGCATCGGATGTACAAAGGCGCCAAAGGCGGTTGCAGTGTGGTACTTGAGGCGGTGGTCACACATGACCTCTGGATTTGGCACTCCTTCTTTGGTATGCCAGGAACTCACAATGACATCAACGTGTTGTAGTGCTCCCTTGTCTTTGCCAAACTTGCTGAAGGTCATTCTCCTCTGATGAACTTTGAGCTCAATGGGTGGCAGTACAACAAGGGGTACTACCTAGCTGATGGCATCTATCCGAGATGGTCTACATTTGTGAAGACTATCTCAGACGTTGTGCCAAGAGGCAAGAAGTCCCACTTTTCGAAGGTTCAGGAGGCTTGCAGGAAGGATGTCGAGCGGGCATTCGGTGTACTACAATCTCGATTTGCTGTTGTCCGGTACGCAGCTCAGACCTAGTCGAAAGATCAAGTGTGGGAGATCATGACTTGCTGTGTCATCTTACACAACATGATCATTGAGAGTGAGCAGGAAGAGCCAATGTTTGACACTGAACCATACTACGGGCAGGGTCCTCTTGCCCAAGTTGATCACCAGTTACCGCCAACCTGGACTGCCTGCCTCAATATGCGTCAAGAGATCTGAGACCCACAGGTGCATCAACAACTGCAGCACGATCTGGTGGAGCACCTATTGAGGCTCAAGGGCAACGCCTAGCTTGACGTGTGAGGAAATATGAGTTTTTACTTGTTGAACTATATAATTTGTATTGAACTATTTGATTTCTATTGATTTTCTGTGATGAACTTTGTGCTAAAAAACTACTTATTTTGAATTCACGCCGAACCACGATAAATATGGGCTGATTCGCGCCCATATCGGGCCATTTTTCGCCGAAAGTGGGCCGAATAGTGGGCACATTTGCGCCAAAAATGGGCCAATATCGGCGCCTAAGGGCGACGGCTGGGTACCGAACTGCCCCCAGAGCCGATTATACCGCTGGCTCGTCCCCAAGCGGTGATTTTTATGCCTCCTGGGGGCAACGGCTGGAGATGCTCTAGTAGCATCTCTAGCCGCGCCCCCAACAGGCCCCCAGGCGTTTTTTCGCTGTCGGCGCCCATAAAACGGCCCAGTCGCGCCCCCAGGAACCCGTTTTCCGCCGGTTTGGGCCAAAACTGGCGTCGGCGGACCCAGGACGAACCCTGCGCGCTGGGGGCGCCTGGGGGCATCGGGGAAAACGATTTTGGCGCGAACAGGGATGGACCCGCTGAGTCAGCGAGACGCAGCTTCGTCGTCCTCATCGCCTCGGTTCCCGTGGGAATCAATGCCAAGGTTGCCGCGTTGCCGCGCCGGTCAGCCTCCATTGATGCCTCATGGGCAGCGCAGTGAAGACGCCACTGACGCGCATCTTCCCGTTCCCGCCATGCGTCACTCGGCATGCAGGCTCTCTTCGGCTATAAAAGCCGGCCTCCCCGCTGGTGTACGCCACAGTCGCCACAACTCGCCTCGTCTCACCACAGAAGCAACTCTCCCCCTCTCTTCCCGCCGACAAGCAATGGCTGAGCGGTACCCCGGCGATGCCGCGGCGGCGAACGGCTTTGGCCGTCGCCATCTCCACGAGGACGAGGCGCGCCTCCTCTACGAGGCCGACTATCCGGCGCCCTCGGACATGCGGGTGTCGGGCTCACGGAAGTTGAGCGCCGCCGGCGTCCCAGTACCACTGGTGCCCGAAGGGGCTGCACGGCGGGCCGAGATCACCCGCATCCGCTCGTCGCTGGCGGAGGCGCAGCGGAACGAGGCGAGGTACGCCGTCGACAACCACACACTGTGGACGATGTACTTCGAGCGCTGCCGCGAAGAGCAGATTGCCTCCACCAATGGCACCATCCGCCGCGGCCGTCTCAACGCCAACGAGCGGCGCGAGTGGTGGGGCGTGCCCGGCCGCACCCTCGAGGCCGTCCTCGACCACATCGAGACCGGCAACACGCCGCACCTCGAGTACCCGCAGCGCTCGTCATTCTATCGCCTTCGCGGTAGCTCCTGGACGCAGCGGCGAATGGAGCCGGGGACGTCCTCCTCGTCGGGCTCCGGCACTCTCTCCTCCGTCCGCGAGCAGGTGCTCCACTAGTGCCGGACATAAGCGGAGCTCCAGGCCCGGCGTCGGGGGCGCGAGGAGGGTGCCGTCGTCATCCTCGACAGCGACGAGGAGGACGAGGCCGGGCCGTCCACCCCCTCCCCCTCCCCCCGTGCGCATCGGCGACCCTGGCCAGGGGTGCAGTAGGGACGGCGGGGGCTCCGGCGGGGCGCGCGACGACGACTACACCCGTTTCTACAGGCTCCTCGGCATGTAGAAGGCGGACGATGGCCGCGGCGTAGGCATAGTTCTAGGCGTAGTTTGCATGTTTATCTGATTTTGTACAAATTTCTATGAAATATTGCCGAGTTTGTACAAATTTCTATAAAAGATCGCCGAGTTTGCGCGATTTTGGCGGCGACCTGGGGGCGACGATTGGGAACGCTATCGCCCCCACGCGCCAAGCAAACGCCTGTTCGGCCCCAGGCGGCTCTTTTTCGGCCCCCTGGGTCGGCCGGAGGTGCTCTAAGCGAGTGGGGACAGATTTGGTGCAGCTATGTGTTCCATTTGAAAATTGTGATTGGCTTGCTAATTAGTACTCCCTCCGTCCGAAAAAACTTGTCCCAAGCTTGTTCATCAAATGGATGTATCTAGCACTAACTTAGCTGATTGCTGTTCATCAAATGGATACATCCATTTGAGGGACAAGCTTTTTCGGAGCAAAAGAAGAGATGATTGCTGTACCCAGTGAACATGAAAAATCAAGCATGAAAGCTCTAGCAAAGCCACAATACCCTGAAGAAAAGGCTAATCCACGGCATGCTGTCTGAAGATAAAACTAATTCACAGTAGAATATACTACCGTTTATGTCAGACACACACTAATAATAACTTGGAAATTCAACAGGGTTTCAACAACATAACAAACTTGCTAATCCAGCAGGAGTTCAAGAAATTCAGCAGGGTTTCAACAACATAACAGACCACGACAGTACCAAGGGAGTGCCACTAGTGAGCATCCGACAGATTACTGCTGCACACCATTACAGCAGCATACACACACATGCACATAACAAAACGGAGGAGAGGCGAAAGCATCAACTGAAGGCCGTCACTCAGTCAGTGGCGACCAGCGGCCTGTTTCTGCGGTCTGATCCAGTCGTGCAGCACCATGGTCACCCTGTCGTGCTGCCTCACGGAGGAGCCGTGCAGGAGCGGGGCGGCGCCGGCGAGGACGCGGTTGTAGTGGACGTACTCCTTGTGCCGGAACCTCTCCTGCTCGGGCGGCGTCATCTCCTCCCACTCGGCGTGCAGCTTCTCCGACAGGCTCCAGTCGATGTTGTACCTGGTGGCGCCGAAGCACGTCTGGCTCAGGACCCGCCTCGCCAGGGTCTGCAGGTCGGGCACGCGAGCCCCGTGCGTCGACCACCACTGAACTGCAATTTCAAGTGAGAAACGTGGTAAGAAGATAGTAATTCATGTACAGTATGATGTGAACTGATGAATGAAATGATGATGGTCTCAGTGAGGGTAAGTTTGGGTTTGAAAGTTGAAGTGAAAATGGAAGAAGAGAAGGCTCCTGTACAGTTTAAGCAGACCATATACCCCAGTTTGCAACTTGCAACTAACTAAGCAACTATGTTGACAAGCTTAGGCTGATGCAGAGAAGTTGATCATTCTACACGTTCATCTGTAAACCTTTTAACTTCTCTACTACTCCCTCTGTCCCATAATGTAAGACGTTTTTGCAAGCACGTCTTACATTATGGAATGACAGGAGTATTTATTTAAAGAACCATGTCGACAAGTTAGGCTAATGCAGAGGAGTTGAACTTTGAATAGAAGTGCACTTATGACATGATATATTTGTGCCATGTTCACATGCTAACTAAATATGTTGGCGCACTGTATGTTACGGTGCACAAATGCACATATCAGATTTTGTGGAGGACCTCAGACACTATTCCAGCTCACTCTAAAGATTGGAAAAAATCAAGTACATATGACACATAAAGGCACTACCGTCAGTGGCTTGTTAGGGAGTGGTCATTTTGCAAGAGGTTAGGGTGTAGCTTACCTTGTGGTAATTCCATGATTTGCTGCATTGCTGGATCTGTGTCGAAATAGCCCAACTTCTTTTCATACACTTCCAACTGTGCAGACGCTTTTCTGGCATTGTAATGAGCCTTGCCCAGTTGGATTGTACAGGTCGCAATGCCGCTGCTGATCTCAGCATCAGGCTGGAATCCAGCTGTGTAAAAGATCCTTGGGTTTAGCATCTGACCAGCAGCATGGAGAGGACTATGCAAGTAACCATCCCATATACTGTCAATCATACACCAATAGAAGTCACTTTCATCTCCAACATTGAGAAATATCTCTTCTTTTGCTCTATCCATGGCTTCATACAGGATACCCATCGGACAGATATCAGATTCCAGTTTATACAACACACTGAGAAGTGGTTTTGTAACCTTCACGACTTCAGCAGCAGCATGCCAAAATTCATCGTCTGTCTTTACTATACTCTGGATACGCTCGAACAAATCAAGACAAGCCCAACCAGAGGGAACCCATTCAGGTGAGCTAATCATCTGCACCAGACCTACTCTTGCAGAAACTAACCTCTCTAATGTGATGAACACTGCCACAAATCTCAGATAAGAACTGCTCAAAATCTCCTCCTGAACATATCTTCCTTTCAGTTTCATTGGCAGTGCATAGCCATATAAAAACCTTGTAATTTCCCTTGCCTTCATTAGGACTTCACTGACATGCTCGAGCGCTGCTATTTTCTCAAGCAGAAGGTTGATGCAATGGTCAGCACATAGCACGAAGAAAAAACTGTCATATTTATTTAGCACATACTGCCGTGCCATCTGCATATGGGGTGACACGTCATTCATGACAATCTGAACAATGTTATGGGCACCAACATCATCAACCACGCGAGAAAGCATTGATTCTAGCTCATCCAAGTCCTCAGTGATTTCAGAGACGTCAATGGATCTGAGGAACTGCGTACCTTTGCTGCAGTGCACCAGGACACTTACGAAGCTTTTGTCACACTTGCTCTTCCAACTATCCACAATTACAGTGCAGCCACTTGTTTGCCACTCTTGCTTGAGTTCCTTTGCGCGGTTCTCAGTTTCTCTTAGTTGCTCCTGCAGAACAGCTTCGTACGTAGGCATTACAGCCCCAGGCCCATGGGGAAACACAACCATCTCCCTCAAAGATGATGAATGGAGAACACCAGGCTCAGGTCCAGCTTCAGAGAAGAATTTGCCTATTGATTTTGCTGACGCAGAATTGAAGTAATCACTTTTCTCAACCTTGGGTTTCAGTTGACAAGAACTATATGTGATTTCCTTGGGCTGCGTCAGATCCGGTGGATAATGAAGAAAGCAGCGGTTATTGGGCACAGTTTGTTGTAGCTGTGGTTGCTGGACTTGAGCAGATGGAAGGGCTGGGCTTGTGTGAGGAACCTCATCATGTTCATGCTTCCATTTCTTCATTTTTCTGAGCATCCAAGCTTTCTATTCTTGCGATCCACAAGTGAACTCCTTAAGCTTGTGCTGACATTGCCCCTGATGCCTGCTAAATGGTGCTCTAGGCGGTTGTAACTCGAAACCACCTTAACGCAGTAATGGCAGCTCACTCTGCAACCTTCCTCACCAATGGTTTTGCCATGCCTTGCTTTTCCACGGTTACTTGTCTGAGGATATTGTACAGACAAAACCTGAAGGAAAGCAATGAGAGATACTTCAGTAATGCAAAAATTAAAATGTCAAATTCCAAAACATGAGTGCAACATTTCACCAATGATTAGATTTCATCTGCTTCCTCTTCATGACAGCACATGATGTACTGCTACTGATGAATTTACCACATGTCAACAGAGAAGACTGTGATCCAACTAAACACTGTACCTTAGAAGTTTAAACACAGTATTACTGGATGAAACGGTTTGTTCTGTATTTTTTTCCAATAAAGAACAGTTTGTCTGTATAACTCTTCAAGAAGAGCACATAGAGGCGTGGCCAGTGGGTCATAGTATATTTACCAGCGGACTGGAGGCATGAGCTTGTTCACAAATTACAAGTTCATTATCACCAGGGCAACAAATCCATGGGCACCGATGCGATGAATTAACAGTAACTCTAACAGGGCAGTCAACCATTGGCCATTTTCACCATGGTACACTCCAGAAACATGTAAGTTCAACTAGATTAGACAGTTGTTCCTCACAAACAGTCTAAAGTTTGATGTTTGCAATCCTGAAGGATTCAAATGAACCATACGAAATAGGCCGGTGTAAATATGTAGTTTTTCACAGATTAGTGATGTGGTATAAGCATAAGACTGCACGATGATCTTACAAAGCCAGTAACATACACCCTCTCCCCCGCCGCATGATCTCCCTCCTCCGGCCAATTCCTCCACAACAAAGAGCAGATCCGGAACCCTCTCTCCACACATCCCGAAGTCCAGCGGCGCCGTCACCAGGGTCGGAGCCGCCGTCCACCTCGACGCCTGACTTCATCCCAGCTCGCTCGCTCCCGTGTGGCCCCGTCGGCCGGCGGCGGGGCCCTGAACTGTCTTGGCGGCGCTGGTTCTCGGGGCTCGACGGGGGCCACGTGATCCCGTGCGGTGCTAGGCGCGCTTCCATGGCGGCCCGCGTCGGTGCTGCTGGAGGCGGGGGAGGCCCGGTTCTGCGGCTGGTGGTGGCGTTGTGGTGGCGTGGCGGCAGTTGACCTCGCGGAAGCCACTCGAAAAAAGAAAAAAAAACTTGACCTCGCGGAAGGTTGTGTAACTCGGCAATATGATTTTCGCTCGGTGTTTCCTAATTAATTAAGATCTTCTTAATGAATGCACAAATGGTCATTCGAAAAAACAATACCCCTCTGAAACAAATGGCGTGCAGTGACTTCTTCCTGATACTAAAATTAAAAAAAATCATAGTTTTAGCAATTCCTTTAAATCGTCTCAAACCCCTTTCAAAATCTAACATTACGCTGCCCAATTCAAAAAAAAAAAAAACCAGACAAAATCTAAAAGGGAGAAAGGGGAATTCTTCCTGGGCATGCTCCAATGCACACCCTCTGTGCAGAAGAAAGTCACAAACGACTTTGACTGTTTACCATTTCTGGACATTGATGAGACGACGGGTTTAATTGAGGAAAGGACATTCACTAGTGGGTGGGTGGTAAAAGAATTTTGCTGGAGAACAACATTTCATTCTTTTTACCATGATATCCTTTTAATAGTTAGATCAACAATTATTCATGAAATTCCGGCCACCAAAAGAGGCAACACAAACTTCGGTGGATTACCGGGGCAAGGTGAACCGAGCATGGTTCGAAAGAGAATCCGACGGGGGTGGATGTGTACATTGGAAAACAAACAAACATAGGCTAGAAAAAAATGTAAAACCCAAGTGAGATGGGTGTTGTGTTGAATACATGTTCCCTTGATTGGTTACTTCAGAGAACTTCATCAGCATAAACACACAATTCCAAAGAACACCTTGGAATAATTCTAGTTCTTAATGTTGCACTTGAACAATGAGATTTCAAAAAAAAAAGCCTGAGAAACATGCATTTAGATCTAATATATACTCCCTAGAAAAAATAGAAATGGTATCAACAAAAACATTTTATGCTCCTAGTGAATAAATTGCTTTTCCTTACCTTTGACTTTAGATCTCGTCTTCTCAGTTCCAAGATGTAAATGATGGCCTAAAAATGGGGCAATGGCTGTGGTGCGCTGGAAAAGGGTGAATGGTGGAAGCCTGGGAAATATGCATTTAGTTCTAATATGCTCCCTAAAAACAAAAAATGGTATGAACAAAATCCTTTATGCTCCTAGAGAATACATTATTTTTTTCTTACCTTTGACTTTGGATCTCGCCGTCTTCGTCCAAGATGTAAAAGGAGGATGGCCTGGGCAGCGACTGTGGTGCGTCGGGAAAGGGCGGATGGTGCAGTGCATCAGTACTTTTGAATACCACAATCTCAGCTAAGAGGAAAACATAGATTATGGATTTACGAGGGCAAACATATCTAGAGAGTGGAAGTGGCGGCGATGGATGGAGAAGAAGATAGTTAGATCTAGACAATGTTCATGGTTGACGGTGGAGGAGAAGATAGTTAGGTCTAAGGAGTGGTGGTGGCGGCGACGAGTGGAGGAGAATATGGTTAGATCTAGACAATATTGATGGTTGCAGGTGGAGGAGAAGATAGATGGATCTAGATAATGTTGATGGTTGTGTCGTGGGGGGGTGGCTTTATAGCCGCGCGGTTTGGGATTAG
Source organism: Triticum dicoccoides (assembly GCF_002162155.2). Lineage (NCBI taxonomy): Eukaryota > Viridiplantae > Streptophyta > Magnoliopsida > Poales > Poaceae > Triticum > Triticum dicoccoides. The sequence goes on from NC_041393.1 coordinate 576,043,662, forward strand.
GGGTGCGACCACGATCCGCGTGATGCGGGGTGCGGGCCGTCATATTGAGATGGGTGGCGGATAATGGGGTAAATGGGGTGGCGCGGATAGGTGACGTGGCGAGGGAGCTGTGTTTCTTTCTAAGGGTGAGGCAGGGTGCGGGGATGCGAGGAATGCATGTGTCTCGGGTAGGTGGATGCCAGTTGGGACCGGGCATTTTTTGGATTGATTGCTTTTGCGTGCGGCGTCGCTCGCTGCCGCAATTTTTGGATGGATATCTGGTCGATGGGCCCATGAGGTGTGTGGTCGTGATGAGACTAGTGCAAAGGCGTAAAATCAGATTATTGCTAGGACAATTTGGAAATCTTATTTCTATCTTTTTCACGATCAATTGATACGAGGGGTGCTTCTTTCTCGTATTGTATAACATTCCTCAACAAAAAATCCCTTTGTTCAACTATTATGTCGGGGGTTGGGTGCGACATATGCCAAAGGATGGCTTATCATGGTGGGAGCGAGTAGAACGTCGCCGGTGCCTGGAAGCGGGATAAGGCGTAGACACGAACGCCGGCGTACTTTACCCAGGTTCGGGGCTCTCCTAGGAGATGACACCCCTAGTCCTGCTCTGCGGGGTCTCTGCATGATCACTAAGGCACAAGTGATACAACGTGCTCCTCGAGCTGTTTGCTATTGGCAGAGGGAGGCAAGCCTAGCTCTCTTCCTGCTCAGGGGGTGGCTAGTTCTAATGGGGTCGAACCCTTCGCATGGGTGCCCTGGGGGGTTTATATAGGCCTACCCCCCAGGGGTACAATGGCAATCTGGCCGGCTGCTGGGCCCGGCTGTCAGCGTCTTCGGCCTCCAGCTTCTCCGCCGACCACTGGGGCCCGCCGCCTGGTGGACCCCGCCGACTGGTTGGTGGTTGTTCACTGTAGTCGTGTTGTTGGTGATGGGGGCTTGGTCATCCCGGCATGGCTACAGTCCCGCTGCCTAGCGGGAGGACACTATAGCCGCACCTGGTCTTATCAGCTTAATGGCGTGCTTGCCTCGGGACGAGGGACGGCCGCTTGCTGGAGGCCGGCCACTCTCTAATCCGCTTAGTTGAGCCTCCACCGTCTTCCTTGGGGTCACTGCCTGATAGGGCCCGCCTCCGGCAGGCCGTACCGACAGGCCGTCGTTCGGAACAGGGCTCCGCCTACCCGGAGTGACGTCGGGGTAGATACGGCACAATGCTCCATCGTGCGGAGATCTTTGTCTGTACGGAGCACTGTAGCCACACCTGTCTTGAATGTGTGAGGCGTCGTTCCTCACTGTAGCCATGCTTTGACTTGTACTCTTAATGGGAGCTCGGCCGCCCCGTAGTCGCGAGGTGGCCGCCTGCCCGCGCCGCCCTCTCTGGAAGGCGACCGCCAGGAGCCGGCCACTCGGAGCGTCGTAGTCTTGGGTCACCCGCCCTCTGGCAGCCGGCCGCCGAGCCGGCCGGCCCCAGAGGGCGGAGTTTTGGTTTGGGGCTCAGCTGGGCGGAGCTGGCCCAAAGTCTTGATAATTCTAGGGAGTCGGGTGAGCCTACCCATGGCCCATTACTCCGAAAGTAGTCCCCGAAGCCGGTGATGCGTCGTGGTCGAGGGGCCGCAAAGTCTCAGCGGCTTCCTCCCTCACCGAGCTCTGGGAGAGTGTCGATCCATCTTGCGGTTATCCGACTGCTCAAGCCCGCCTCGTCCAGGCGGAGCTATATGGTTGATTTTGAACTCCAAGGCGGGAAACAGGTGACGTGCCTGTTAAGCTTCCCAGGCAGCCGCCCGCCACGGACGTGCCACGGGCGCACGTCAGCCTGGCAAGCCTGCCACCCCACGTTCTGGACGGGACAGGACACCGGGCCGGGCCCGCCACTACCATGCCTCGGCAACTGGGCGGATTCACTATGCCGGAGGGGGCGGTTGCCGTTCCCACCACTGTTCATGATGGGGTAAGTGCGCGCGGGAGACGGGGGTTCGTGGGGACGTGGGCGCAGTTAATCCCACGACCCCATGCCCCGCCCCCTCGGCTACATAGCCCGGATGCTATAAGTAGGGAGGGGGAGGTGCGGCAAAGCCCCTGCGCCCCCTCCGACTCTTCCTCTTCTCTTCTCAGCCTCCGCTGCTGCGGCTGCCATAGCGTCGTCGTCGTCGCTCGTCACCGACGCGTCTCTCCCTTCCGTGCCGCCAGCCGGAGCCATGGGCGACTGGGATGGATCGACCGTGATCGAGGATCACATTACCTTCCTCCGCGACACGCGCTGGATGCCCAGTGCGGCCTTCGTCAAGGCGCGGGTGCCGCCGGAGACGGAGATCTCGCCGGCGCCGCAGGAAGGCGAGCGGGTCGTCTTCCGCTCGCATTTCCTGTGGGGCTTCGTCCTCCTAGCGAGCGACTTCTTCCGCACCTTCCTCAACTTCTACAACCTTCAACCTCACCACCTCACGCCCAATGCCGTGACCTTGCTCTCCGCCTTCGTCACGGCGTGCGAGGGCTACCTCGGCATCCTCCCCACAATCGAGCTATGGGGAGCATTCTTCTACGGAAAGCTCGGCACCTCCACCAAGGAGACGGCGGCCGAGTGCGGGGGCTTTGTCGCCGTGCGCCGGCCGGCGAAGCAGAACGCCTTCCCCGTCATCAAGCTGGTGCAGTCGGTGAAGATGTGACAGCAGTCGTATTTCTATGTCGAGAACATGGACCCTGCTGCCGACCTCCTCAACCTGCCGGCCTACGAGGCCGCCCCCCCCCCACCGGAGCTCGCGTCTCCTGGAAGTACAAGCCGAAGCCGGTGTCGGCGAACGCGGCGGCTGCCATCGGCCGACTCCGAGTGCTCCAAGAGTCGAAGGGGCTCGTGGCCTCCGACCTTCTCGTCGCCTTCGTGGAGCGCCGGGTCCTCCCGCTCCAAAGCCGCCCTCATCCGATCTTCCGGATGGGCGGACACCTCAACCCGTGCCGACTGTGCACGAAGGGAATGCCGCCTGCTGAAGTCTCATGGATGGTGAACGAGATCTCCGACCTCAAGATGTCGGAGAAGGAGTGGCGGTACGGGAAGCGGCCATACTCTCGCCACAACCCGCCCCCTGCTGTAGGTTTCTTCTTTTTGTCCTTTGAACTGCTTTCTTCTGCTCTGCTTCTCTTTGTGACGCCGCCCTTCAAGACTTGTTTCCTTCTCGGTTGCAGATTTATATGTCCGAGGCAACGGCCGCCCTCCTGGGGCCGGGTGATAACCTCCAGGCGGACAGGGCGGAGAGTGACTTGGACGACCCCGACTTGGGGGCGGCCGCCCTGGTCGACGACGCGACAGGCGGCGGTGGCGGAGCGGACGACGGTGGTGGAGCAGGCGGCTTCGAGGGAGGCAGCGGTGTGGAGGCCTGGCTCGACGACGATGAAGACGAAGATGAGCCGCGCCCCTCCCGGAGCTCCGCCACCACTGGCGCTGGTCCCTCTTCTGGGCCGCCCGCCCCAGGCAGCAAGCGCAAGCGAAAACAGGGCTCGACCCTGTTCGGCAGCGCCCCAAAGAAGCCCAAGAATCCGGCCGCGGCGACCAGGCAGAAAGAGACCGCGGCCAGGGCGACCCAATATCAGAGGCAGCCGAAGGTGCCAGTTATGGTGTCGGCGTAAGCATCATTTCCTTACTCCTTGTTTTTTCATCAATCTAGTGTGAAAATATTCTGACTTGTCTTCTCATTTCAGGGCGCCGCTAACCCTCGAGAAGTTGGGCGCCAGCTCGGTCCTCAGGTTGGCAGCGACCTCTTCGACCAGTCGGCGCAACGACCCGACCGCCGACCTCCGTGAGGCGACAGAGCGGAATGCGCGAGAGGCGCGCGATGAGGCGGAGGCCGACCACCTGGCCAAGGAGCAGGCGGACTTGTCTGCCGCGTCTGCTGCGAGGGCGTTGGCGCAGGCAGAAGCCCAGGCCGCGGAGAAGGAGCGGTTCGCGGAGGCCGCCCATTGCCAAGAGCCGCTACTCGTGGCCTCCCTCAACACCGTGCCGCCTTTGCCTGATTTCGAGGCGACATCCGGAGGAGCCGGCGACGACTACCCGATCCGGGAGCAGGGGGGTGGTGACGCAGCCATGCCGAACGTCTTTGTGCCGCCGCCCCCGCCCCCACCGCCTCCGCCAGCCAGCGAGCCACAGGACGAGCAGCCAGTGGCATCGCCGGTACCGCCAGTGGCGCCGCCGGTGCCGCCAGTCGACAATACGGTGGTGACGGTCCTGATTCCTTCGGCCCGCATCCCCACGCGCCGCTATCTGGAGAAGGCGGCCTCAGCACCGCGACCGCAGGAGATCGGCACCACGAGCTCGTCGGCCCCCGACACCGAGGCGACCAGCGCCGCGCCCGTGGGTTGGGTACACGGGGGCGGGACTGGTGCCTTGAACCAGGCGTCTCTTGCCGTCCAGGCCAAGCTTCGGGCGGAGGCGGAGGCGCTCAAGCACTGCAATGAGGCTTACTTGGAGTCGCGCACCGCCATCCGGGTAAGTTTTCTTTGGGCTCTTTCTTCGAATGATCTTCTTTGCTTCTCTCGTGGGACGCGCAAGCGCACGCACTAGGTGTAGTCCCCAAGTTCTGGGCCGGCTACTGAGCAGGCGGGTTGGAACTTTATTTTACAATTGCCCGACTGCTGATTTTATCCGATGCTTCTTCCGCAGGATTATCACAACCTCCGCGCGACCGCCTACAACTCCAAGGTTCGGGAGCTGGAGGCGCAGACGGCCCACCTGGCTGAAAGCCGGCGTAAGTTTCTGTCCTCTTTCTTCGCGGGGGCGTGCTGGCGCACCCGCGGGCTGTAGTCCCCGAGGTTCGGGCCGACTGATGAGCAGTCAGGCCGAATCTCCTCAGTTGTCTTTTTCCCTTGTCAAACACTTCTTTTCCGCGGGGGCGCGCTGGCGCACCCGCGGGCTATAGTCCCCGAGGTTCGGGTCGACTGCTGAGCAGTCGGGCCGAATCCCCTCGGTTATTTCTTTCCTCTGTCTTGTTCGCTTGACTGATGCCTTCTTCTTTTCTTTCTTTCTTCAGAGGCCAATGCCGACCTGCAGCAGCAGCTGGGCGAAGCCAAGACCGCCCTGCGTGGCAAGGAGGCAGAGTGCAGCAAGCTGGCGGAGGAGCGGGACCGCCTGGCCGCCCAACTTGCCGAACAGGCGGAAACCCTTAAGGCGGCCCAACTGAAGGCGGAAACGGCGGAGACCAGCCTCCTTGCCGAGTTTGAGCTCGAGCACTCCGCCTGGGCCGACAAGGAGGCCCAGGTGACGGCCTGCTTCAGCAGCATCGAAGATTTGGTCGATGGTAAGCCATATTCTCTTGGTTTCTTGCTTTGAGTTATCAGCCCTAGCTTATAGCCTTGGCCTTTTCCTTCTTCCACCCGAGCAGACTTCTTCCCGGGCCATTCTGTAGCCGCTACCCAGATGATCGAGGCCCAACGGAGGAGCGAAGGGCAGAGGGTGTGCAGATCGCCGCTGATGCCCCCCCAGACCCTCGGTGAACAGGTCCTCAGCATTCAGGCCCGACTTCGGCCTGCTCACCGCTTGCTGCGCCGCCTGCAGCGCATCAGAGCCTAGGCGGTCTCCGCCCTCTGGCCAGGCTTGCCGGCCCCACGCACCCCAAGTCGGACTGCCGACTGGCTGAAGGTGGCGGCCGGCCGCCTGGAGGCCTGGAAGGGCTCAGCAGCCCGGGCAGGAGCGCGTCGGGCCTTGGAATTCGTCAAGGTGTGGTACCCTGGGCTAGATCTGGCCCAGTTAGCCACGTTCCGACTGGAGGCGCAGGAGGAGCTGGCGGTGGTGGAAACTGAGCTTGTCAGCAGGGCCGCGGCGATCGCCGACTTCACCAACACCAGCGTCTTCGTCCCGGAGATGGTCGAGGAAGGCGGTGAAGCTCCGCATGAATGGCTTGGGCTAAACCCAGAGGATAGCGAAGACTCCGCTGAAGTCATCGAGTCCAGCGACAAAGGGGAGGACGGGGAGGAGGAAGAGGAGGAGGAGGAGGAGGAAGACGAGAGCGATGTCGACATGCCGGAGGTCGGGGCGGACTGTCAGCCCCAACCTGACCGGGCCTCAAGCAACGAGCCGCGCACCGAGGCGCCGCCCACTACTGGAGGCGTTCAAGTGGGGGCGGACCCGCTGCCCGTTCCTCCGACGGATGCCACCGGCTCCGTCCTCCAGCACTCCAATGCCCCGCCTGCTGCCGGCAATTCCTCTGCCCTTGGCCACGCCATCCGGCACCGGCCAGCCGGATCCTTCTGCCGCGCCAACCGGCACCGCCCAGACGGAGTCCTCTGCTGCGCCAACCGGCACCACCCAGCCGGAGTCCTCTGCTGCTCCTTAGGATTTTATCTGCTTTCTGTTTGTTGTTCTGAACATTTTGTTAAATTCGTGCAATTCCACCCTCAGGGTGTATATCAAACTCTGTTTGAATGCTGGCCAGGGGCCTTTATCCATGTAAATATTTTACCATCGCTTGTGCTTGTTGTGCCGACCTCCACTCTTTTTTTCCTTTTGCTCCTTGGTTTTTTCCTTTGCCGCCGACCCTTTGGCTTTGCTTTTACCAGCCAGGCGTCCGCTCTGTGGACCGTGGCTGGTTTGAGCACTCTAGCCGTTTGTGAGGGGGGCTAGGACTTAGCCATTCGGAGCTTTGGGTGGTAAAGTGGAGGCCGGCCGTCTGGCTGCCAAGCAGTCAGATGGCTAGGTGCGATGCCCCCTGCTACTATATGTGCTTTTCTCCTTAGTCTTTTTTTCGTGTGGGGCACCTATTTGCAACCTTTTCCCACCATGCAATCGCTCTGCGAGCTGTGGCTTCTGATAAAGGAAGCTTTGGGTGCCGTCACACTACTTGTTCGGCTGCAGGAGGCGGCATATTGTAGAAGGTGGCGAGGCTCCGGGCCGACTGGTCGAACCCGGTGCCAGGCGGAAGAAATAAACTATACATTCTCATAGGCATGATACTTATCATATAGATAAAAGAGGGCAGTCCCCAGCTCCTCTCGGGGGACCCGGAGTCTTTATACATTGTACAAAAGGTAGCGTGATATATACTACTTTCAACTGTAAAACCTTCAGAGGAGGTTTGCGTTCCACAGCCTCTCCGTTTCTTTGTCTGAATCATCTCTCTTGCGCACTCTGGGCTTCTAGGCATCGATCAGATAGTAGGCATCGTTGCCCAACACCTTACTGATGATAAAAGGGCCTTCCCAAGGTGCCGAGAGCTTGTGCTGTCCGGCTGTTCGCTGGATCAGCCAGAGCACAAGGTATCCCTCTAGGAAGGACCTTGGCTTCACCTTGCGATTGTAGTATCGGCGCAGGCTCTGCTGGTAGATGGCCGACCTGCTGAGTGCCAACAGCTGGCCCTCCTCCAGCAAGTCGACACCGTCTTCTCGTGCCTCCTTGGCGTCCGCCTTGGTGTACATGGTGACTCTTGGGGAGTCGAACTCAATATCCGTCGAGATGACGGCTTCGGCACCGTAGATGAGGAAGAAAGGCGTAAAGCCCGTTGATTTGTTTGGAGTTGTGCGCAAGCTCCAGAGGATGGCCGACATCTCGTCGAGCCAGCAGTCAGCCGAACGCTCCAGAGGCTCGACCAGTCGGGGCCTGAGGCCGGACAAAATTAGGCCGTTTGCACACTCCACCTGGCCATTTGACTGTGGGTGGGCAACGGACGTTAAGTCCAGGCGGATGCCCTGCGTTGCACAGAAACGAGCCAAGGCTCCTTTGGCGAAGTTGGTGCCGTTGTCGGTGATGATGCTGTGTGGGATGCCGTATCGCGTGGTAATGTCAGCGATGAAGGTCACGACAGTCGGCCCAGTCAGCTTCTTGATTGGTTTTGCCTCTATCCACTTGGTAAACTTGTCCACCGCAACCAGCAAGTGAGTCATGCCACCGCAGGCCGTCTTGAATGGTCTCACCATATCCAATCCCCACACAGCAAAGGGCCAGGCTATGGGAATGGTCTTGAGTGCAGAAGATGGCAGGTGTGGCTTGGAGCGGAACCTCTGGCACCCTTGACACTTCTGAACCAGCTCTTTGGCTTCTTCCAGGGCAGTCGGCCAGAAGAACCCGTGGCGGAAAGCTTTGGCCACAAGTGATCTTGAAGCCGCGTGGTGGCCGCACTCGCCCTGGTGGATATCTCTAAGTATTTCTTGGCCTTGGTCCGACTCCACACATCACTGATAAACTCCTGTGACACTTCTTCGCACCAGCTCTTTGTTGACTATGGTATAAGCTACAGCTCGCCTCTGTACTTGTCGGGCTAAGATTTCATCGGTTGGCAGCTCCTTGTTCACCAAAAACTTGAGGATCGGCTGAGCCCATGAGGGCGCCACAATTTCTTCGATTGCGACCACTGCAACCTGTATGAGGGCGGTTAGGCCGGGAGGCGACGGGTTGGCAGCTGCTTCTACCTGCTGTGCTGGAGAAGTCCCCAGGCCGACTGCTGAAGTCCCCGGGTCGGGCTCCGAAGTCCCCGGGCCAGGTTCTGAAGTCCCTGGGCCTAGCGTGGCAGCAGCAGTCCCCGGGCCGCCTGTCGAGATCCCCATGCCGGCCTCTAGGGTAGCCAAGTTGGATCCGACTGCTTTGGGGGGGGGGTCGGCACAAAGATGGAGTCTGAATCAGAAGACGGCTTGACAGACGACTTCAGAAGGCGGCGTAGGGCAACGCCGACTGGTATTGCTTGTCGGGTGGAGCCAATCAGTGCTAAGGCATCTGCTTGCTCGTTGTCATTCCTTGGCACGTGAAGGAACTCGCACCCATCAAAGTATCCGTTGAGTTGCTGCACGAGGAAATAGTAGCTCGCTATATTTGCGTCCTTGGCGTCCCAGTCGCCTGAAGACTGCTGGACCACCAAGTCGCAGTCACCATAGCACAGGATCCGGTGAATGCCGAGTTCCTTGGCAAGCCGAAACCCGTGTATGAGTGCCTCGTATTCTGCTACGTTGTTGGAGGCGGAGAAGTGGACTTGCAATACATATTTAAGCTTGTCGCCCTTGGGAGAGGTGAGGACGACGCCGGCTCCCAGACCTGTGTGCATTTTTGAACCGTCAAAATGCATCCGCCAATGAGTGGAGTCTGGTGCAGGCGGCAAATATTGGGTCTCGGTCCAATCAACGAGGAAGTCGGCCAACACTTGTGATTTGATGGTGGTGCGAGGCTAGTAGTAGACGGTGTAAGGGGCCAGATCAATAGCCCATTTGGCGACTCGGCCAGAGGCATCCCGGCTTCCAATGATCAAAGCGAGCGGGGCTGTGCAGACGACAGTTATGGGGTGCTCTTGGAAGTAAGGTTTCAGCTTCTTGGCGGCAAAATGCATGCCGTAACACATCTTCTGGTAGTGGGGGTAGTTTTGCTTGGAGGCGGACAATACTTCGCTCAAGTAATACACCAGTCTCTGGACCGGCAATGCTTTGTCCTTCTCCTTGCGCTCTACCACCATGACTATGCTAACAACCTGACTGGTGGCTGCAATGTAGAGGAGCATGGGCTCCTTCTCAGTCGGAGCTGCCAGGACAGGCGGGGTTTCCAACATCTTCTTGAGTTGGAGAAATGCTTCATCCGCCTTGTTGTTCCACTCGAAAAAAGTGGTCTTCTTCATGAGTTGGTATAGGGGAAGAGCCTTCTCGCCCAGCCGGCTGATGAAACGGCTGACTGACGCCAGGCAGCCGGTGAATTTCTGCACGTCCAGCAGTCGGGTGGGCACCTCCATCATCTCAATTGCCTTGATCTTCACAGGATTGCACTCTATATCGCGCTCTGAGACCAAGAAACCGAGAAGCTGGGTGGCTGGTACTCCAAAGACACATTTCTCCGGGTTGAGCTTTATCTCGAATCGGCGCAGGTTTTCAAAGGTCTCCTTGAGGTCCTCTAGCAGAGTGCCACGCTTCTCTGTCTTCACCACCACATCATCCACATATACGTGGGCATTTCTGCCGAGTTGCTTAAGGAGGCACTTCTGCATGCAACGCTGAAACGTGGCGCCGGCATTTCTCAAGCCAAACGTCATGGTCAGGTAGCAGAAGGCTCCGAACGACGTGATGAAGGCGGTCTTCAGCCTGTCGGCCGGGTTCAGCTTTATCTGGTGATAACCTGAGTATGCATCTAGAAAACTCAACAGCTCGCATCCGGCTGTGGAGTCTATCACTTGATCAATCCTTGGCAGAGCGAAGGGATCTTTGGGGCAGGCTTTGTTGAGGCTGGTATAGTCAATGCACATGCGCCACTGCTTGTTCTTCTTCAATACTAGGACTGGGTTGGCCAGCCACTCTGGGAAGAATACTTCCATGATGAATCCGGCTGCTAGGAGCCGGGCTATCTCTTCTCCGACAACTCTTCTCTTCTCTTCTGACAAGCGACGCAAAGGCTGCCTGACTGGCTTGGCGTCAGGTCGGACGTGTAGCTTGTGCTCGGCGAAACCCGTCGGAACACCCGGCATGTCCTTGAGGGACCATGCGAAGATGTCCCGATTCTCATGGAGGAAATCGACGAGCTCGCCTTCCTATTTGCTATCAACGCCTGTGCCTATAACAACGTGCCTCTTCGGGTGCTCTGGGTCCAAGGGTATTTTCTTTGTTTCCTTGGCCGGCTTGAATGAGCCCTCAGCATCCGACTCCTGGGGTGTGGGTGACATTTCCGGCTTCTTGCCTGCCAGTGCCACCACCCGGTCAAGGAGCCGCTTCTCGGCAGCGATCACGAGGGACTCGGCCAGCCGGCTGCTATCTGTGGCGCAAGCGATCGACTTCTTGTAGTCTCCGGCGACTGTCAAGATCCCCTTGGTACTCGGCATCTTCATCTTGAGGTAGGTGTAGTGGGGGACTGCCATTAATTTGGCCAGAGTAGGCCGGCCTAGCAGTGCATGGTAGGGGCTCTGAAGGTCCACCACTTCAAACCAAACTGGCTCTCGGCAAAAGTGATTCTTGTCTCCGAAGAGGACGTCAATCTGGGTCTTGCCGATTGGTGAGCAGGAAAGGCCAGGGACTATGCCATGGAATACAGTCCGACTGGGAACGAGCTGCTTCTGCTTGATTCCCAACTTCTCCATTGTATCGTGGTATAGGATGTTGATGCTGCTGCTGCCATCTATCAAGACTCTGGAGAAACAGGCTGCTCGCCTCTCCGTTGCAAGGGTCGCTTCTAGGACCAGGGCATATGAACCAGGGGAAGGCATCACTTCCGGGTGGTAGGCCCTGCTCCAACTGATAGGCTTCTCGGACCAATGCATGAACTCAGGAGTGTTGGAGGCCACTTCTTGCACTTCTTGTTGTTGTTGCCGTCTGCTGCGTCTGTCATCGGCCACACTGGTGAAAACAACATAAGCTCCATGTTCCTCTGGGTACTCGTCTTGTAAGGCGCTGACTGGACGGGCCGCCGGCTATTGGGGCTGAGGAGGCGGCGGTCCAGTAGGCGGAGGAGGCAGGAGTCCATCTCCCTTGGCAATTCTGGTGAGCCAGTGACACTTCCGAGTGGTGTGGTTGGAGGGCTTAGCGCCGTTATGGAACTTGCAGGGTGCATCCAAGGTTTGCTCGTAAGAGAAGGCGGACAACCAATTGGACTTGCCGCCTTTCTACCATTTGGGGGCAGGCCGCCCTTCTGGTTGCTGATCCTCGACCGTCGCCACCTGCCGGCTAGTGGAAGCCGGCTGGGTGGCCTTTCGCTTGTTATCACCTGGTTGCTGTCGCCGGCTGGTGTCACCTGCCGGAGTCCGAGGTGCCTGAAGTGCCACCTTGCCGGATGCGTCAACCAGGATTTCCGCCTTCATGGAGTCGGCCGTGGCGTGCTTGTCGGCGATGACCAGCAGCTCATCGAGGGTCTCGGGCTCGTCGCAGAGGAGTCGATGCTTGAGGAGGGTGCCCTCTCGGCACCCGGCAGTGAAGTATTCAATTGCCTGCATCTCGTGCACGCCTTCGAAGGAATTGCGCAGCTCGGTCCAGCGTGTGAGGTAGTCGCAGGTTGACTCTGTAGGCCCTTGGACGCATAAGGAGAGTTGTCGGGGCTTGGGGGCCCGCTTGTAAGTGTTGGTGAAGTTGCGGATGAAGACCTCGGTGAAATCGACCCAGCTGTTGATGCTGTGGGGCTTCAGGCTGTTGAGCCACGTCCGGGCCGTGCCCTGAAGCATGAGCGGGACGTACTTCACGGCAACGCGCTTGTTGCCGTTTGCTATGCTGACAGCTGTGGAGTAGTCGACCAGTCAGTCCTCCGGCTTCACGGAGCCGGTGTATTTTGGCGTGTCTCGCGGGAGGGTGAACCCCTTGGGGAAAGGCTCATCGCGGATTCGGGGGCCGAAACAGGGCGGGCCCAGCGCATCTTCTTCTTCAAGCGCCAGGGATCGGTTGAGACGATCGATCCGGTGGTGAGCATCATTCTCTCCGACTCCCTCTCGGCGACCAAGGTGGTCGCCGAGTGTCGGGTGCGTGACAGGAGCCGGAGTGGGGTGTCTTGCTCCACGAGGCGGGGGAGGCGGCAGGTCGCCTTGCCGCTCTACAGCACGAGGGCGGCCTTCCTCGTCCCGCTCGATGGAGATGTGTGTCCGACTGCGGCTAGCAACCGTCTCATTGCCCTTTCCTCCGCGGGCGCCACCAATCGGCGTCCGGGAGGTCGCCCCATGATCTCGGCATGGGGGCGGCTCGTTGTTTCGTCCGGCTGGGTCTTCAGTCCGGCAAACGGCCTTGTGCTGTGTGGCAGCCGCGTCCAGGAACTGTTGGACTCGCTCCGTCATGTGGCGGAGCTCGTCGCCGTTGTACTTGTTCAGCTCATCCGTTACCGCCTGGGCGGCCCGGATGTTCTCTGCAGGCGTGGCGTAGACGGGGCGCTCCGCCCCGAACATGGTGGTGATGGTCGCGTCACGCTGCCGAACTATGCCGAGGCGGCTAGGCCCCTCCGGAGCCGGCGTGCTGCCTACGGCCCGGTCCATATCACGCCGATAGGCGTCCGACAACCGGCACATGCTGGCCAGGCAGCCAGCACTCTTGATAAGCTGGAGGCGGCGTGCCTCCAGCACCTCACCATCCGCGCCCTCGGGAATGGGCACCGTGAGGTCGCGCAGGGTGGTCTCGAGGGGATCTTGAGCACGCCCGTCCGAGTGCTCCTCGCTGTTGATAACGAGCACCTCCGTGACGGTGCTCCCATCGCTGTACTTGCAAGGAGGCGGCTCGTCGTAGACAACCATGTTGGTGGGAAACGCGTCGAGCGACGTCGTATCAGAGTAGACGATCATCGGATCGGTCGAGCCGACAGACTCCAGGTCCACAGCAGGCTCGCTGGTGACACGGAGCTGGTCGAGGAGGCTGACAAGGCGGCTCTCAGGGCAGCTTGTGCCCGTGTCAGAGGCCGGCTCGTCGGAGAGGTCGATCTCGCCGACGAGGTCAGTGAGGCAACTCTCCGCGCAGGCAATCTCCGCGCCGTGCAGCGCGTCGAGGCTGACGCCATCCGGCGTGCTGGGCTGGCTTCGCTCGCCAGAGAGGAACAAGGTTCCCGTCCAGAGCAGATCTCCGGGAGATGGTGCACCTCGCCCCACGGTGGGCGCCAAATGTCGGGGGTTGGGTACGACATATGCCAAAGGATGGCTTATCATGGTGGGAGCGAGTAGAACGTCGCCGGTGCCTGGAAGCGGGATAAGGCATAGACACGAATGCCGATGTACTTTACCCAGGTTCGGGGCTCTCCTAGGAGATAACACCCCTAGTCCTGCTCTGCGGGGTCTCCGCATGATCACTAAGGCACAAGTGATACAACGTGCTCCTCGAGCTGTTTGCTAGAGGCAGAGGGAGGCAAGGCTAGCTCTCTTCCTGCTCTAGGGGGTGGCTAGTTCTAATGGGGTCGAACCCTTTGCATGGGTGCCCTGGGGGGTTTATATAGGCCTACCCCCCAGGGGTACAATGGTAATCTGGCCGGCTGTTGGGCCCGGCTGTCAGCATCTTCGACCTCCAGCTTCTCCACCGACCGCTGGGGCCCGCCGCCTGGTGGACCCCGCCGACTGGTTGGTGGCTGTTCACTGTAGCCGTGTTGTTGGTGACGGGGGCTTGGTTATCCTGGCGTGGCTATAGTCCCGCCGCCTGGCGGGAGGGCACTGTAGCCGCACCTGGTCTTATCAGCTTAATGGTGTGCTTGCCCCGGGACAAGGGACGGCCGCCTGCTGGAGGCCGGCCACTCTCTAATCCGCTTAGTTGAGCCTCCGCCGTCTTCCTTGGGGTAACTGCCTGATAGGGCCCACCTCCGACAGGTCGTTCCGACAGGCCGTCTTTGGGAATAGGGCTCCGCCTACCCGGAGTGACGTCGGGGTAGATACGACACAGTGCTCCGTCGTGCAGAGATCTCCGTCTGTACGGAGCACTGTAGCCACGCCTGTCTTGAATGTGTGATGCGTCGTTCCTCACTGTAGCCATGCTTTGACTTGTACTCTGAATGGGAGCTCGGCCGCCCCGTAGTCGCGAGGTGGCCGCCTGCCCGCGCCGCCCTCTCTGGAAGGCGGCCGCCAGGAGCCGGTCACTCGGAGCACCGTAGTCTTGGGTCACCCGCCCTCTGGCAGCCGGCCGCCAAGCTAGCCGGCCCTAGAGGGCGGAGTTTTGGCTTGGGGCTCAGCTGGGCGGAGCCGGCCCAAAGTCTTGATAATTCTAGGGACTCGGGTGAGCCTACCCGTGGCCCATTACTCCGACATATTATCTAGTTGTTTCTCAGCAGCGGTCGTAACACCACAACACCTCGACTTGCCACCTAGGGTCTCAGCAGCCCCGATGTTTGATGGCAATGATGCCCCCTCGTCTTCTTGTTGTGTTATGTTTTCTGGTTGCTGCTGTACTCTAGCCTTTTCTTTCTGATCAACGTGGCGCTCAGTGGTGGCAGAGAGGAGGGAGGAGGTGGCAAGGGGGAGGAACGGACTGGGATTTTGGGGGTGAGATGGAAAGGACTTTGTTTGTTTACCATTTCCAGAGATAGATGAGACCAGGGGTTTTAATAGTTGGAAGGAGATCTACAGGTAGGTGGGTGGGTGGAACAATTTTCTTTGGGAGAAATAGCTTTTCCTTTTTTACGCCTGATATATTTTCAATAGCTAGATCAACAATTATTCATGAAATCACGGTTACATCATCAGTATAACATCCAATAGAAACTTTGGTGGATTATCGGGGCAATCCTTGACGAACCAATGATGGTTCGAAAGAAAATTCAATGGGGGTGGATGTATACTTGAGAGACATTGGAAGAGAAAAAATATAGGTTGGAAACAAATTTAAATCTCGAGTGAGGTGGTTGTTGTGTTGGATACATTTGCCCTTGATTAGCTACTCCATACAAGTTCATCAACATAGACACACAATTACAAATGCCAACTCGCCAGAATCCTAGTTGAATATCTTAACGCTCTTACTGCACTTGAACAATGAGATTTTGACAAGAAGTCTGGGAAGCATGCATTTAGTTCTAATATAATCCCTAGAAAAAAATGGTATCAACAAAGATCGCTTTCATGCACCTAGTGAATAAATTGATTTTCCTTACTTTTGTTATATGAGAGAGGGGAATTTTTTCGATTAAACTCACATTCATGCTTATAAATTTGTGGTGAATTTAAAATTCCATCCAAATCACTGAGTCTATTTGCTATAAATTTGACATGACCTTTGCTCTTATTTAGAGTTTTGTTTCATTCTCAAATTAGAAATAATATGAAGGGCTTTGAAGTCAATAGTACAATTCAATATGAACTGGAAATTCATTTATAAATAATAAACAACTGGATAAGGGGAAATCAAACTTTATTGATAATTGGGAAATAATACAAAGTTATGTTACAAAAAAGGAAACTTTATTAAAAAAATATCATTTTTTGACAATGGAAACAGTAGGAAAGGCTCCTACTATATATATATATTAATATGGTAATCAATATACAAATTACGTCCTTTCTGTATGGAGAGAAATGAGGTGGGGGTGTGGAGACAAGGAGGTGTTTGTACTAAAGTGTTTTAGCTAAGGTATGGTGTCCAAGAGGGTAGTAATAAACTGCACTTTGGAGGGGTGTACCCTATATATTAGATTAGAGAAATCAATCTTGAATCTTTGTTTCCAAGATGTTGCAGTGGGCTTCACCTTTCTGAAATGATTATTGTTGCATTCTTTCCAATGTCTCCATGCAGACACCAAGAATATATCCATCCACAACTTGTGGGGGTGAAGCGTTTTCTGTTGGCTTATCAGCTCTAGCCTATGATCATGAGTGGACCAATGGATGGCGAGGGATCTCCAACATTCCTGGCTGAAATTGCAATGGAAGAACAGGTGCTCCACAGTTTCCTCCACGTGCTCCCCACACAGCAGGCAGTCAAAGTTGTTACCAATATTTTAGTGTCTCTGTTTGAGCATGTTTCTGGTATTAAGGCCGTCAGCCAGAAGAAACCAACCAAAGACTTTATTATTGGGCATGCATTTGGCTTTACATAACCACCTGAATGCCTCATGGGCGACCACCTCACTAAAATAGAATATGTAATAGGCGGTGATTTTGAATTTGTCACTCCCCCCCAAACGTACGTCCAAGTATCATGCAGATCCGAAGGAATAGTGGTGGTCACTTCATCTTGGATTTTTCTTAGTTCAACATGTGCTTGTACCGAGAGGCGAAGGTGAAAAGTTGCATGCAAGTCAATAGTAGCAAGGAAATCGTTCACTGAGGCGTCTGATACGTCTCCAATGTATCTATAATTTTTGATTGTTCTATGCTATTAAAGTATCATTCTTCGATGTCTTATACTCATTTACTAACAACTTTATATCATTTTTTGGGGACTAACCTATTGACATAGTGCCTAGTGCCAGTTGCTCTTTTTTGCTTGTTTTTTACTCCGCAGAATATCAATACCAAACGGAGTCCAAATGCCAAAACACTTTTTGGAGATTTTTTTTCTGCCCATAAGACACCCATGAGGCCCAAGAAGTGCACTAGAGGGGGCCTGTGGGGCCCACTAGGCACCAGGGCGCACCCTGGTGGGTAGTGGAGCCCACATGCACCCCTCCACCGACCTCTACCTCTATAAATACTCTAAAATACCAAAAACCCTAAGGGAGTCGACGAAACACAATTCCAGCCGCCACAAGTTCCAGAACCACGAGATCCAATCTAGGGGCCTTTTTCGGCACTCCGTCGGAGGGGGCAACTATCACAGATGGTTTCTTCATCATCACCCTTGCCCCTCCGATGATGCGTGAGTAGTTTACCACAGACCTACGGGTCCATAGGTAGTAGCTAGATGGCTTATTCTCTATTTTTGATCTTCAATACAATGTTCTCTTCGATGTTCTTGGAGATCTATTTGATGTAGTGACTTTTTGCGGTGTGTTTGTTGGGATCCGATGAATTGTGAGTTTATGATCAGATCTATCCATGAATATTATTTGAGTCTTTGCTGAACTCTTTTATGCATGACCTTTATAGCCTCGTATTTCTTCTTCGAAACTTTGGTTTGGTTTGGCCAACTAGATTGATTTTTCTGGCAATGGGAAGAGGTGCTTTCTGATGGGTTCAATCTTGCCGTGCTCAATCTTAGTGACAGAAAGAGACATGACACACATGTATATTTGCTATTAAGGATAAAAAGATGGGGTCTATTCCTACATGAATTGATCTTATCTACATCATGTCACCGTTCTTATTGCATTACTCCGTTTCTCCATGAACTTAGTACACTAGATGCATGCTGGATAGCGGTGGATGTGTGGAGTAATAGTAGTAGATGCAGGTAGGAGTCGGTCTACTAATCTTGGACGTGATGCCTATATACATGATCATTTCCTTGGATATCGTCATAATTATTTGCTTTTCTGTCAATTGCCCAATAGTAATTTGTCTACCCACTATATGCTATTTTCTCGAGAAAAGCCTCTAGTGAAATCTACGGCCCCCGGGTCTATTTCCTATCATATTATTTTCAGATCTATTTATCCAAAAATCCAAAAAGACCTTGCTGCACTTTTTCTTTAATTATTTTATTTTGTGTTTTTGCTAGACCTATTTATCAAACCTCATACAATTTAATATATCTCAATACTGAGGAGGGATTGACAACCCCTCTTACACCTTGGGTTGCAAGTTTTTGTTGTTTGTGTGTAGGTGATATTTTGTAGGATCGAAAGTATGTCTAAAGGGGGGGGGGGTGATTAGACTACTTGAACAAATAAATACTTATCCCTTTCCCAATTTTAGTTCTTGGCAGTTTTTAGCAACTTAGCACAAGTCAAGCAATCTTAATACAATTTAAGCAAGCATGCACAGAGTATATAGGCAGCGGAAAGTAAAGCATGCAACTTGCAAGAAAGTAAATGGGAGGAGTTTGGAGGGAGCAAACGCAATGTTGACACGGATATTTTTGGCGTGGTTCCGATAGGTGGTGCTATCGTACATCCACGTTGATGGAGACTTCAACCCACGGAGGGTAACGACTGCGCGAGTCCACGGAGGGCTCCACCCACGAAGGGTCCACGAAGAAGCAACCTTGTCTATCCCATCATGGCCATCGCCCACGAAGGACTTGCCTCACTAGGGTAGATCTTCACAAAGTAGGCGATCTCCTTGCCCTTACAAACTCCTTGGTTCAACTCCACAATCTTGATGGAGGCTCCCAAGTGACACCTAACCAATCTAGGAGACACCACTCTCCAAAAGGTCGTAGATGGTGTGTTGTTGATGAACTCCTTGCTCTTGTGCTTCAAATGATAGTCTCCCCAACACTCAACTCTCTCTCTCTCACACAGATTTGGCTATGGTGGAAAGATGATTTGACTGGAAAGCAACTTGGGGAAGGCTAGAGATCAAGATTCATATGATAGGATTGGAATATCTTGGTCTCAACACATGAGTAGGTGGTTCTCCCTCAGAAAATGAGTAGTGGAAGTGTAGGTACGTTCTGATAGCTCTCCTCTGTAATGACGAATGGGTGGAAGGGTATATATAGCCTCCACACAAAATCTAACCGTTACACACAGATTCCCAAACTTGGTGGGACTGAAACAGCAAACTCGGTCAGACCGATCCAGGTAAAAATATGAACGTTAGAGTTTTCGGTGGGACGGATATAGTCATCCTGATGAGACCGACATGCTAGGGTTTGGGCATAACGTAATCTCGGTGTGACCGATCGCATAAACTCGGTGGGACTAATTTCAACAGTAGGTACACAGAGGGTTGGTCAGGCAAACTTGGTGGGACTGATTCGCTCACTTCGGTGGGATCGAAGTGTTAAAAAAGGAAACATGGAGTTTGCAATGCAGACACGGTGGGACCGATTTTCTCATTCCGGTGAGACCGAAATGTTACAAAAAGCAAATAGAGAGTTTGCAATCCCATCTCGGTGAGACCGAGATCCCTATCGGTGAGACCGAAGTAACTAGGGTTTGTGGCAATGGCTATGTCAAATGAAACTCGGTGGCGCCAAATAGATCAAATCGGTGGGGCCAAATTTGACTTTTAGGTTTAGGACATATGTGGAAATGAGAAAGTGGTTGAGTGTTTTGGAGCATATCACTAAGAATTTTGAGCAAGTAAGCCATTAAGAAACACCTCACCTCCTTTTAATAGTATTGGCTTTCCTATGGACTCAATGTTATCTTGGATCACTAAAATGAAAATGTAGATTCTTGAGCTTGTTGCCAATGTATGTCCTTTGCATTTTGAGGGGTCCACATCTCTAGTCCATGCCATGCCAATCATTGAACTTTCTAAAATGATCATCTTGAAAGAGCATTAGTTCAATGAACTATATGTTGTTAAGAATTGCCCAAACCACCCAGGGATTAGTTGCACTTTCAATCTCCCCCTTTTTGGTAATTGATGACAACATATAGATCAAAGCTTTGACAAATGATAATAAGAATGAAGTACATTGTCGCTTTAAGAAGTATGTGATAAGGAAGAGCTCCCCCTAAATTTGTGCATTATTTAGAATTTGCTTTGGACTGCAAATGCATAATCTGTTAGGATCATGGGTTACTCTTCCATGTCACATACATCTTGATGGAGCGCTCAAAATGACAATAAATAAGAACAAGCACTCATCACCAAGGCAAAGTGAATGATCATACAAGAGATAGATAATGTCATCATTCAAGCATAAGTATAAAGTATGATATGATCAAGCACATGATCATACAACACACATGCATAAGGTATCTCAAACAAGCAAATAAAACAAATGAGTAGCAAAAAGAATCAAAGCTCTCTCTCCCTCGAAGCCTATGATCTATACACTTTCTCCCCCTTTGGCAACAAGTTACCAAAAATCTTGAAAATGCATAGTCCTATGCGACTCTGTAGGCTTGATCTTTGGAAGGAGGTGTTGAGATGACTCCAAGGATGAATGCATCTGTAGATGATGTTGGAGCTGGAGGGGTTGCCACTCGAGGGCCAACTGGAGCTATAGGAGCTGTGGCTGCAGGTGCTGAAGATGTTGCTCTTGTGTCTGGTGATACGTCCATTTTGCATCATGCTTTTATATCAATATTTATTGCATTATGGGCTGTTATTACACGTTATGTCACAATACTTATGGTATTCTCTCTTATTTTACAAGGTTTGTCATGAAGAGGGAGAATGCCGGCAGTTGGGATTTTGGCTGGAAAAGGAGCAAATATTGGAAACCTATTCTGCACAACTCCAAAAGTCCTGAAACTCCATGAAAGTCATTTTTGGAATTAATAAGAATTATTGAGCGAAGAAAGTACCAGAGGGGGCCCACACCCTGGCCAGGAGGGTGGGGGTGTGCCCCCCTACTAGGCGTGCCCCCTGTCTCCTGGGCCCCCTGGTGGCCCTCCGGTGCCCATCTTCTGCTATATGAAGGCTTTTACCCTGGAAAAAAAATCATAAGCAAGCTTACGGGACGAAACTCCACCGCCACGAGGCGGAACCTTGGCGGAACCAATCTAGGGCTCCGGCAGAGCTGTTCTGCCGGGGAAACTTCCCTCCGGGAGGGGGAAATCATCACCATCGTCATCACCAACGATCCTCTCATCGGGAAGGGGTCAATCTCCATCAACATCTTCACCGGCACCATCTCCTCTCAAAACCCTAGTTCATCTCTTGTATCCAATCTTGTATCAAAACCACAAATTGGTACCTGTGGGTTGCTAGTAGTGTTGATTACTCCTTATAGTTGATGCTAATTGGTTTACTTGGTGGAAGATCATATGTTCAGATCCTTAATGCATATTAATACTCCTCTGATCATGAAGATGAATATGCTTTATGAGTATTTACGTTTGTTCCTGAGGACATGGGTGAAGTCTTGCTATTAGTAGTCATGTGAATTTGGTATTCGTTCGATATTTTGATGAGATGTATGTTGTCTCTCCTCTGGTGGTGTTATGTGAATGTCTACTACATGAGACTTCACCATTATTTGGGCCTAGAGGAAGGCATTGGGAAGTAATAAGTAGATGATGGGTTGCTAGAGTGACAGAAGCTTAAGCCCTAGTTTATGCGTTGCTTCGTAAGGGGCTGATTTGGATCCACTAGTTTCATGCTATGGTTAGGTTTACCTTAATACTTCTTTTGTAGTTGCGGATGCTTGCAATAGGGGTTAATCATAAGTGGGATGCTTGTCCAAGAAAGGGCAGTACCCAAGCACCGTTCCACCCACATATCAAATTATCAAAGTACCGAACGCGAATCATATTAGCGTGATGAAAACTAGCTTGACGATAATTCCCATGTGTCGTCGGGAGCGCTTTTCTCATTATAAGAAATTGTCAAGGCTTGTCTTTTGCTACAAAAAGGATTGGGCCACCTTTCTGCACCTTATTTACTTTCATTGCTTGTTACCCGTTACAAACTATCTTATCACAAAACTATCTATTACCTACAATTCCAGTGCTTGCAGAGAATACCTTACTGAAAACCGCTTGTCATTTCCTTCTGCTCCTCGTTGGGTTCGGCGCTCTTACTTATTGAAAGGACTATGATAGATCCCCTATACTTGTGGGTCATCAAGACTCTTTTCTGGCGCCGTTGCCAGGGAGTGAAGCGCCTTTGGTGAGTGGAACTTGGTAAGGAAACATTTATATAGTGTGCTGAAATTTTCTGTCACTTGTTACTATGGAAACTAATCCTTTGAGGGGCTTGTTCGGGGTATCTTCGCCCCGACCAGTAGAGCAAAGAGTTGCTCCTCAACCCTGAAAATGTTTACTTTGAGATTCCTTCGGTTATGATAGAGAAACTGCTAGCTAATCCCTTTGCAGGAGATGGAACATTGCATCCTGATTTACACCTTATCTTTGTGGATGAAGTTTGTGGATTATTTAAGCTTGCAGGTATTCCCGATGATGTTGTTAAGAGGAAGGTCTTTCCTTTATCTTTGAAGGGATACGCATTGACATGGTATAGGCTATGTGATGATACGGGATCTTGGAACTATAAACGATTGAAGTTGGAATTTCACCAGAAGTTCTATCCTATGCATCTTGTTCATCGTGATCGTAATTACATATACAATTTCTGGCCTCGCGAAGGAGAAAGCATCGCTCAAGCTTGGGGGAGGCTTAAGTCAATGTTATATTCATGCCCCAATCATGAGCTCTCAAGAGAAATGATTATTCAAAAAAATTATGCTCGACTTTCTCTGAATGATCGCACGATGCTTGATACTTCATATGCTGGTTCGTCTATGCTGAAGACTACTGAATTCAAGTGGGATTTATTGGAAAGAATTAAACAACTCTGAAGATTGGGGTTCCGACGATGGTAAGGAGTCAGGTATGATACCTAAGTTTGATTGTGTTAAATCTTTTATGGATACAGATGCTTTTCGTGGATTTAGCGCTAAATATGGACTTGACTCTGAGATAGTAGCTTCTTTTTGTGAATCTTTTGCTACTCACGTTGATCTACCTAAGGAGAAGTGGTTTAAATATAATCCTCCCACTGAAGTAAAAGTAGTTGCACCTATTATAGTTGAAGAAAAGACTATCACTTATAATGATCCTATTGTTCCTACTACTTATGTTGAGAAACCACCTTTGCCTGTTAGAATAAAGGATCATGCTAAAGCTTCAATTGTGGTTCGTAAGAGTAATACTAGAACATTTACACCTCCTGAGCAAATTAAAGTTGAACCTAGTATTGCTATGGTTAAAGATCTCTTGGATGATAATATAGATGGGCATGTTATTTACTTCTGTGGTGAAACTGCTAATATTGCTAGACCAGATGCTAAGATACATAGACCTGTTGTAGGCATGCCTGTTATTTCTGTTAAAATAGGAGATCATTGTTATCATGGCTTATGTGATATTGGTGCTAGTGCTAGTGCAATACCTTTTTCCTTATATGAAGAAACTATGCATGATATTGCAGCCGCTGAAATAGAAGGTATTGATGTTAATTAAGCTTGCCAATAGAGATACTATTACACCAGTTGGGATTGTTAGAGATGTTGAAGTCTTGTGTGGGAAAGTTAAATACCCTGCTGATTTTCTTGTTCTTGGTTCCCCACAAGATAGCTTATGTCCCATTATTTTTGATAGACCCTTCTTGAATACTATCAATGCTAAGATTGATTGTGAAAAGGACGTTGTTACAATTGGCTTGGGGGATATGAAACATGAGTTTAATTTCGCTAAGTTTCGTAGACAACCCCATGATAAAGAATTGCCTAGTAAGGATGAAATTATTGGTCTTGCTTCTATTGCCGTGCCTCCTACTGATCCGTTAGAACAATATTTGCTAGACCATGAAAATGCTATGTTTATGAATGAAAGAAGGGAAATAGATGAAGTATTACTTCAACAGGGTCCTATTCCGAAACACAACTTACCTGTTGAAATCCTAGGGGATCCCCCTCCACCCAAGGGTGATCCCATGTTTGAGCTTAAACCTTTACCTGGTAATCTTAAGTATGCTTATCTTGATGAAAAGAAGATTATCCTGTTATTATTAGTGCTAACCTTTTAGAGCAAGAAGAGGAGAGATTATTGAAAACTTTGAAGAAGAACCGTGCCACTATTGGATATACTCTGGATGATCTTAAGGGCATTAGTCCCACTTTATGCCAACACAAAATAAAATTGGAAAAAGATGCCAAACCAGTTAGAGACCCTCAACGGAGGTTAAATCCTAAGATGAAAGAAGTGGTAAGAAAGGAGATACTAAAGCTCCTTGAGGTAGGTATAATTTATCACGTTACTGATAGTGATTGGGTAAGTCCTGTCCATTGCGTTCCTAAGAAGGGAGGTATTACTGTCGTTCCTAATGATAAAGATGAATTGATCCCGCAAAGAATTATTACATGTTATAGGATGGTAATTGATTTCCGTAAATTAAATAAAGCTACTTGCTACATCTTGAACTTGTGATGGTTTTCCTCGAAGAGGAGAGGGTGATGCAGCAAAGTGTAGCCTAAGTATTTCCTTCAGTTGTGAGAACCAAGGTATCAATCCAGTAGAAGGCTCCTCAAAAGTCCCACGCACCTACACAAACAAACTGAGAACTCGCAACAAACGCAATAAAGGGGTTGTCAATCCCTTCACTACAACTTGGGAGAGTGAGATCTAATAAAGATAGTATGATAAGATAAATATATTTTTGGTATTTTATAATTTATATGCAAAAAGTAAAGATGCAAATAAAGATAGATTGAAAGCAAATATGATAAGAGATAGACCTCGGGCCATGGGTTTCACTAGAGGCTTCTCTCAAGATAGCATAAGTATTACGGTAGGTGAACAAATTACTGTCGATCAATTGATAGAAAAGCACATAGTTATGAGATTATCTAGGCATGATCATGTATATAGGCATCACGTCCATAACAACTAGACCGACTCCTGCCTGCATCTACTACTATTACTCCACACATCGACCGACTCCTGCCTGCATCTAGAGTATTAAGTTCATAAGAACAGAGTAACACATTAAGCAAGATGAGATGATGTAGAGGGATAAACACATGCAATATGATATAAACCCCATCTTGTTGTCCTCGATGGAAACAATACAATACGTGTCTTGCAACCCTTTCTGTCACTGGGTAAGAACACCGCAAGATTGAACCCAAAGCTAAGCACTTCTCCCGTGGCAAGAAAGACCAATCTAGTAGGCCAAACCAAACTGATAATTTGAAGAGACTTGCAAAGATAACTCAATCATACATAAAAGAATTTAGAGAAGATTCAAATATTATTCATAGATAAACTTGATCATAAACCCACAATTCATCGGATCTCGACAAACACACCGAAAAAGAGTTTACATCGAATAGATCTCCACAAGAGAGGGGGAGAACATTGTATTGAGATCCAAAAAGAGAGAAGAAGCCATCTAGCTAATTACTATGGACCCGTAGGTCTGTGGTAAACTACTCACAACTCATCGGAGGGGCAAGGATGTTGATGTAGAAGCCCTCCGTGGTTGATTCCCCCTCTGACAGAGTGCTGGCGAAGGCTCCAAGATGAGATCTCGCGGATACAGAAGGTTACGGCGGTGGAAATTGTGTTTTGTGGTGCTCCTGGATGTTTTCGGGGTACGTAGGTATATATAGGAGGAAGAAATATGTCAGTGGCCGCCCGAGGGTCCCACGAGATAGGGGGCGTGCCCTACAAAGGGGGGGGGGGGCTATCTCGTGGGGCCCTCGGGAGCTTCTTGACTTGCACTCCAAGCTCTCCGGATCAGATTTGTTCCAAAAATCACGCTCCCGAAGGTTTCATTCCGTTTGGACTCCGTTTGATATTCCTTTTCTTCACAATACTGAAATAGGCAAAAAAACAGCAGTATGGGCTGGGCCTCCGGTTAGTAGGTTAGTCCCAAAAATGATATAAATGTGTAAAATAAATCCCATAAACATCTAAAAGGGGTAATATAATAGCATGGAACAATCAAAAATTATAGATATGTTGGAGACGTATCAAGCATCCCCAAGCTTAATTCCTGCTCTTCCTCGAGTAGGTAGATGATAAACGGAGAATTTTTGATGTGGAATGGTACCTAGCATAATTCATAATGTAATTTTCTTTATTGTGGAATGAATGTTCAGATCCAAATGAATACAAAATAAAAGTTCATATTGACATAAGAAATAGTAACACTTCAAGCATACTAATCAAAGTAATCATGTCTTCTCAAAATAACATGGCAAAAGAAAGTTCATCCCTACAAAATCATATAGTTAGGCTATGCTTCATTTTCGCCACACAAAGATGTTCCCAACTTCTATACCCCCGATGACAAGCCAATCAATTTTTTCATACTTAAATAATCTCAAACTTTTTCAACCTTCACGCAATATATGAGCGTGAGCCATGGATATAGCACTATGGGTGGAATAGAATATGATGATGGGGATTGTGTGGAGAAGACAAAAAAAGAGAAAGTCTCACATGGACGAGGATAATCAATGGGCTATGGAGATGCCCATCAATTGATGTCAACATGAGGAGTAGGGATTGCCATGCAATGGATGCACTAGAGCTATAAATGCTTAACAAAATAAAACTAGTGGGTGTGCATCCAACTTGCTTGCTCATGAAGACCTAGGGCATTTGAGGAAGCCCATCGTAGGAATATACAAGCCAAGTTCTATAATGAAAAATTCCCACTAGTATGAAAAAGACAACTTATGAGACTCACTATATGAAGAACAAGGTGCTACTTTGAAGCACAAAATATGAGACTCACTACATGAAGAACAAGGTGCTACTTTGAAGCACAAGTGTGGAAAAAGAGATAGTAACATTGCCCTTTTTATTTGTTTTCTTTTTTTCTCTCTTTTTTTCTTTTTTTGGGCCTTTCCTTTTTACTTTTTTGTGCCTTTCTTTTTTTTCTTTTTTTTCTTTGGGCAATGCTCTAATAATGATGATCATCACACTTCTATTGATTACAACATAAGAATTACAACTCGAAAGTAGAACAAGATATGACTATATGAATGCCTCCAGTGGTGTACCGGGATGGTGCAATGAATCAAGAGTGACATGTATGAAAAATAATGCTTGGTGGCTTTGCCACAAATAAAGATGTCAACTACATGATCATGCAATGGCAATATGACAAAAGTAAAGTATGTCATGAAAATGATGAACGGAATGGTGGAAAGTTGCATGGCAATATATCTCGGAATGGCTATGGAAATGCCATAATGGGTAGGTATGGTGGCTGTTTTGAGGAAGATATAATGAGGTTTATGTGTGATAGAGCGTATCGTATCACGGGGTTTGGATGCACCGGCGAAGTTTGCACCAACTCTCAAGGTGAGAAAGGGCAATGCACGGTACCGAAGAGGCTAGCAAAGGTGGGAAGGTAGAAGTGCGTATAATCCATGGACTCAACATTAGTCAAAAGAACTCATATACTTATTGCAAAAATTTAGAAGTCATCAAAAACTCAAGTACTACGCGCATGCTCCTAGGGGGGTGGATTGGTAGGAAAAGACCATCGCTCGTCCCCGACCGCCACTCATAAGGATGCACAAGCCAAGTACACTTCATGTTTCAAATTTGCTACACAACTTTAACCATACGTGCATGCTACGGGACTTGCTAACTTCAACACAATCATTCTTTGAATTCATAATCACCCAAATAGCATGACTTTAATATCACTACCTCCATATCTCAAAACAATTATCAAGTATCAAGTTGATCATAGAATCCAATTCACTTCCTATGATAGTTTTTATTATACCCAACTTGGATGCTCATCATTCTAGGACCAACTTTATGATAATAGCAAATACCATGCTGTTCTAAAAGACTCTCAAAATAATATAAGTGAATCATGAGAGACTAGTAATTTTCTTCAAAATTAAGACACCACCGTGCTCTAAAAGATATACGTGAAGCACTAGAGCAAAAACTATCAAGCTCAAAAGATATAAGTGAAGCACATAGAGTATTCTAGAAAATTCTAATCAAATAGGCTTCTCCCAAAAGGTGTGTACAGCAATGATGATTGTGGTAAACTAAAAAGCAAAGACTAATATAATACATGACGCTCCAAGCAAAACACATATCATGTGGCGAATAAAAATATAGCTCCAAGTAAAGTTACCAATGAACGAAGATGAAAGAGGGGATGCCTTCCCGGGGCATCCCCAAGCTTAGGCTTTTGGCTATCCTTGAATATCTTGGGGTGCCATGGGCATCCCCAAGCTTAGGCTCTTGCCACCCTTTATTCCATAGTCCATAAAAGCTTTACCCAAAACTTGAAAACTTCACAACACAAAACTCAACAGGAAATCTTATAAGCTCCGTTAGTGAAAGAAAACAAAACCACCACATAAGGTACTGCAATGAACTCATTCTTTATTTAATTTAGTGTTAAACCTACTGTATTCCAACTTCTTTATGGTTCATAGACTGAATTACTAGCCATAGATGCATTGAAATAAGCAAACAACACACGAAAAACAGAATCTGTCAAAAACATAACAGTCTGTAGCAATCTGTAACTAACGCAAACTTCTGGAACTCGAAAAATCCTGCCAAAATAGGAGGTCCTGGAAAATTTGTCTATTGAACAGCATCAAAAAGAATCAACGCAAAAGAAAGTTCCTGTGATTTAATAAAATTATATTTGTGCGCGCAAAGTTTCTGTTTTTCAGCAGAATCAAATCAACTATCATCGTAGGTTATCCTATAGGTTCTACTTGGCACAAACACTAATTAAAAGATAAAAACACATCTAAACAGAAGGTAGATTCAAGATTTATTACTAAACAGGAGCAAAAACAAAAAACATAAAGAAAATTGGGTTGCCTCCCAACTAGCGCTATCGTTTAACGCCCCTAGCTAGGCATAAAAGCAAAGATAGATCTAACGAGTGCCATCTTTGGCACTAAATTCATAAGTAGCACGCATGATAGATTCATAAGGTAATTTGACTTTCTTTCTTGGAAAGTGCTCCATGCCGTTCTTTAAAGGAAATTGGAATCTAATGTTCCCTTCCTTCATATCAATAATCGCACCAATCGTTCTAAGGAAAGGTCTACCAAGAATAATAGGGTAAGAAAGATTGCAATCTATATCAAGAACGATAAAATCTACGGGCACCAAATTTCTATTTGCAACAATAAGAACATCATTGATCCTTCCCATAGGATTTTTAATGGTGGAATCCGCAAGGTGCAAATTTAAAGAGCAATCATCAAGATAATGGAAACCTAGAATATCACATAAAGTTTTCGGAATCGTGGAAACACTAGCACCCAAATCACACAAAGCAAAACACTCATAATCTTTAATCCTAATCTTTATAGTAGGTTCCCACTCATCATTAAGTTTTCTAGGTATAAAAACTTGCAAATTAAGTTTTTCATCATAAGATTGCATCAAGGCATCAACAATATGTTCGGTAAAAGCTTTATTTTGACTATAAGCATGATGAGAATTAACAACGGATTGCAACAAGGAAATACAACCTTTTAAAGAGCAATTATCATAATCAAATTCCTTGCAATCCGAGATAGTAGGTTCAATATTATTATAAGTTGAGGATTCCCCAATCTCACTTTTACCAAATTTAGCATCAAGATCTAAAGACTCCGAATTTTTGGGACGCCTTCTAGGCAAAGTTGATTCATCATCACTCCCATAATCATCAAAATTCATATTGCAAAACATAGATCTAATCAGAGACACATCAATAACTTTAAGATTCTCATCATTATTTTCACGAAGACTAGAAGAACACGCTTTTATAAAGCTTTCTTTTTTAGCATGCAATCTAGTAGTTCTTTCCTTGCACTCGTCAATGGAAATTCTCATTACTTTGAGAGACTCATTGATATCATGCTTAGGAGAAGAAGATCCAAGTTTAAGAAAATTAACATCAAGCGAAAGTCTATCAACGTTCCTAGCCAAATCATCAACTTTGAGCATTTTTTCTTCAAGCAAAGCATTAAAATTCTTTTGAGAAATCATAAATTCTTTCACACTATTCTCAAAATCAGAGGGCATCTTATTAAAATTACCATAAGAATTATTGTAGGAATTTCCATAATTATTAGAGGGATTACTAGGGAACGGTCTAGCATTAAAATTTCCTCTATAAGCATTGTTTCCAAAACTATTCCTACCAACAAAATTCACATCCATAGATTCATTATTATTCTCAATCAAGGAAGACAAAGGCATATAATTTGGATCAAGAGGAGTATTTTTAGTAGCAAACATCTTCATAAGTTCATCCATCTTTCCACTCAAAACATTGATTTCTTCTATAGCATGCACTTTTTTACTAGAAGATCTTTCGGTGTGCCATTGAGAATAATTAGCCATAATATTATCAAGAAATTTTGTAGCATCTCCTAACGTAATTTCCATAAACGTGCCTCCCGCGGCCGAATATAAGAGATTTCTAGAAGCAAAGTTCAAACCGGCATAAAATTTTTGTATGATCATCCATAAATTCAAACCATGAGTAGGGCAATTGCGAAGCATCAATTTCATCCTTTCCCAAGATTGGGCAACATGCTCATGATCAAGTTGTTTAAAATTCATAATATCGTTCCTAAGAGTGATGATATTAGTGGGAGGAAAATACTTAGAGATAAAAGCATCTTTGCACTTGTTCCAGGAATCAATAATATTTTTAGGCAAAGACGAAAACCAAACTTTAGCATGTTCTCTAAGTGAAAACGGAAATAACTTCAATTTGACAATATTGTTATCTGTATCTTTCTTCTTTTGCATATCAGACAAATCAACAAAATTGTTTAGATGAGTAGCGGCATCTTCACTAGGAAGGCCGGCGAATTGATCTTTCATAACAAGATTCAGCAAAGCGGTATTGATTTCACAAGACTCAACATCATTAAGAGGAGCAATCGGAGTACTAAGGAAATCATTATTATTGGTGTTCGAGAAGTCACACAATTTGGTATTATCTTGCGCCATGGCAACAAGTAATCCAACACACAAGCAAACAGAAAAGCGGCAAGCGAAAAAGAGAGGAGGAGATTGGGAAAGATAGGGCGAATAAAACGGCAACGGTGAAGTGGGGGAGAGGAAAACGAGAGGAAACTGGAAATTAATGTAAATGCGAGGGAGATGGGTTTGTGATGGGTACTTGGTATGTCTTGACTTGAGCGAAGACCTCCCCGGCAACGGCGCCAGAAATCCTTCTTGCTACGTCTTGAGCTTGCTTTGGTTTTCCTCGAAGAGGAGAGGGTGATGCAGCAAAGTGTAGCGTAAGTATTTCCATCAGTTTTGAGAACCAAGGTATCAATCCAGTAGGAGGCTCCTCAAAAGTCCCACGCACCTACACAAACAACTAAGAACTCGCAACCAACACAATAAAGGGGTTGTCAATCCCTTCAAGGCCACTTGCGAAAGTGCGATCTAATAAAGATAGTATGATAAGATAAATATATTTTTGGTATTTTATAATATAGATGCAAAAAGTAAAGATGCAAATAAAGATATATTGAAAGAAAATATGATAAGAGATAGACCCGGGGGCCATAGGTTTCACTAGAGGCTTCTCTCAAGATAGCATAAGTATTACGGTGGGTGAACAAATTATTGTCGAACAATTGACAGAAAAGCGCATAGTTATGAGATTATCTAGGCATGATCATGTATATAGGCATCACGTCCATAACAACTAGACCGACTCCTGCCTGCATCTACTACTATTACTCCACACATCGACTGACTCCTGCCTGCATCTAGAGTATTAAGTTCATAAGAACAGAGTAACGCATTAAGCAAGATGACATGATGTAGAGGGATAAACACATGCAATATGATATAAACCCTATCTTGTTGTCCTCGATGGCAACAATACAATATGTGTCTTGCAACCCTTTCTGTCACTGGGTAAGAACACCACAAGATTGAACCCAAAGCTAAGCACTTCTCCCATGGCAAGAAAAACCAATCTAGTAGGCCAAACCAAACTAATAATTCGAAGAGACTTGCAAAGATAACTCAATCATACATAAAATAATTCAGAGAAGATTCAAATATTATTCATAGATAAAATTGATCATAAACCCACAATTCATCGGATCTCGACAAACACACTGCAAAAAGAGTTTACATTGAATAGATCTCCAAAAGAGAGGGGGATAACATTGTATTGAGATCCAAAAAGAGAGAAGAAGCCATCTAGGTAATAACTATGGACCCGTAGGTCTGTGGTAAACTACTCACAACTCATCGGAGGGGCAAGGATGTTGATGTAGAAGCCCTCCGTGGTTGATTCCCCCTCCGGGAGAGTGCCGGCGAAGGCTCCAAGATGAGATCTCGCGGATATAGAAGGTTACAGCGGTGGAAATTGTGTTTCGTGGTGCTCTTGGATGTTTTCGGGGTACGTAGGTATATATAGGAGGAAGAAATATGTCGGTGGCCGCCCGAGGGGCCCACGAGACAGGGGGGCGGCCCGCTATCTCGTGGGGCCCTCGAGAGCCTCTTGGCTTGCACTCCAAGCTCTCCGGATCAGATTTGTTCCAAAAATCACGCTCCCGAAGGTTTCATTCCGTTTGGACTCCGTTTGATATTCCTTTTCTTCGAAATACTGAAATAGGCAAAAAAACAGCAATATGGGCTGGGCCTCCGGTTAGTAGGTTAGCCCCAAAAATGATATAAATGTGTAAAATAAAGCCCATAAACATCTAAAAGGGGTAATATAATAGCATGGAACAATCAAAAATTATAGATACATTGGAGACATATCACTACTAAGAAAGATCATTACCCTTTACCGTTTATTGATCAAATGCTAGAAAGACTATCCAAACATACACATTTCTGATTTCTAGATGGTTATTCTGGCTTCTCTCAAATACCTATGTCAGCGGAGGATCAATCAAAAACTACTTTTACTTGCCCTTTCGGCACTTTTGCTTATAGACGTATGCCTTTTGGTTTATGTAATGCACCTGCTACCTTTCAAAGATGCATGATGGCTATATTCTCTGACTTTTGTGAAAAGATTTGTGAGGTATTCATGGATGACTTCTCCATTTATGGATGCTCTTTTGATGATTGCTTGAGCAACCTTGATCAAGTTTTGCAGAGATGTGAAGACACTAGTCTCGTCTTGAATTGGGAAAAGTGCCACTTTATGGTTAATGAAGGCATTGTCTTTGGGCATAAAATTTCTGAAAGAGGTATTGAAGTTGATAAAGCTAAAGTTGATGCTATTGAAAAGATGCCATGTCCCAAGGACATTAAAGGTATAAGAAGTTTCCTTGGTCATGCCGGTTTTTATAGGAGGTTCATTAAGGACTTTTCTAAAATATCTAGGACTTTGACCAATTTATTGCAAAAAGACATTCCTTTTGTCTTTGATGATGATTGTGTAGAAGCATTTAAAATACTTAAGAAAGCTCTGATCACTGCACCTATTGTTCAGCCACCTGATTGGAATTTACCCTTTGAAATTATGTGTGATAATAGTGATTATGCTTGTTGGGGAACATAGTAATTTCAAAAACATTCCGACACACACGAAAGATCATGGTGATGCATAGCAACGAGAGGGGAGAGTGTGTCCACGTACCCTCATAGACCGAAAGCGGAAGCATTAGCACAACGCGGTTGATGTAGTCAAACGTCTTCACGATCCGACCGATCAAGTACCGAACGCACGGCACCTCCGAGTTCTTGCAAACGTTCAGCTCGATGGCGTCCCTCGAACTCCGATCCAGCCGAGCTTTGAGGGAGAGTTCTGTCAGCTCGACGGTGTGGTGACGATGATGATGTTCTACCGACGCAGGGCTTCTTCTAAGCACCGCTACGATATTATCGAGGTGAACTATGGTGGAGGGGGCACCGCACACGGCTAAGAGATCTCAAGGATCAATTTTTGTGTCTCTAGGGGGTGCCTCCCTCCCCGTATATAAAGGAGTGGAGGAGGGGGAGGGGGCCGGCCACCCTTGGCGTGCCCCATGAGGATTCCTACTCCCACCGGGAGTAGGACCCCCCCTTCCTTGTTGGAGTAGGAGAGGAGAGGGAAGGAGAGAGAGGGGGAAAGGAAAGGGGGGGCACCGCCCCCTCCTTGTCCAATTTGGACTTGGGGGGAGGGGCGCGCGGCTGCCCCTTGGCCGCCTCTCCTCTTCCACCACTTGGGCCCATGAGGCCCATTAACCTCCGGGGGGGTTCCGGTAACCCCGTACTCCGGTATATATCCGACAACCCCCGGAACCATTCCGGTGTCCGAATATAGTCGTCCAATATATCAATCTTCATGTCTCGACCATTTTGAGACTCCTCGTCATGTTCGTGATCACATCCGGGACTCCGAACTACCTTCGGTATATCAAAATACATAAACTAATAATATAACCGTCATCTAACTTTAAGCGTGCGGACCCTACAGGTTCGAGAACTATGTAGACATGACCGAGACACGTCTCCGGTCAATAACCAATAGCGGAACCTAGATGCTCATATTGGCTCCTACATATTCTACAAAGATCTTTATCGGTCAAACCACATAACAACATACGTTGTTCCCTTTGTCATCGGTATGTTACTTGCCCGAGATTCGATCGTCGGTATCTCAATACCTAGTTCAATCTCGTTACCGGCAAGTCCCTTTACTCGTTACGTAATGCATCATCCCGTAACTAACTCATTAGCTACATTGCTTGCAAGGCTTATAGTGATGTGCATTACCGAGAGGGCCCAGAGATACCTCTCCGACAATCGGAGTGACAAATCCTAATCTCAAAATACATCAACTTAACAAGTACCTTCGGAGACACCTGTACAACACCTTTATAATCACCCAGTTATGTTGTGATGTTTGGTAGCACACAAAGTGTTCCTCTGGTAAACGGGAGTTACATAATCTCATAGTCATAGGAACATGTATAAGTCATGAAGAAAGCAATAGCAACATACTAAACGATCAAGTGCTAAGCTAACGGAATGGGTCAAGTCAATCACATCATTCTCCTAATGATGTGATCCCGTTAATCAAATGACAACTCATGTCTATGGTTAGGAAACTTAACCATCTTTGATTCACGAGCTAGTCAAGTAGAGGCATACTAGTGACACTCTGTTTGTCTATGTATTCACACATGTATTATGTTTCTGGTTAATACAATTCTAGCATGAATAATAAACATTTATCATGATATAAGGAAATAAATAATAACTTTATTATTGCCTCTAGGGCATATTTCCTTCAGTCTCCCACTTGCACTAGAGTCAATAATCTAGATTACACAGTAATGATTCTAACACCCATGGAGCCTTGGTGCTGATCATGTTTTGCTCGTGGAAGAGGCTTAGTCAACGGGTCTGCAACATTCAGATCCGTATGTATCTTGCAAATCTCTATGTGTCCCACCTGGACTTGGTCCCGGATGGAATTGAAGCGTCTCTTGATGTTCTTGGTTCTCTTGTGAAATCTGGATTCCTTTGCCAAGGCAATTGCACCAGTATTGTCACAAAAGATTTTCATTGGACCCGATGCACTAGGTATGACACCTAGATCGTATATGAACTTCTTCATCCAAACTCCTTCATTTGCTGCTTCCGAAGCAGCTATGTACTCCGCTTCACATGTAGATCCCGCCACGATGCTTTGTTTAGAACTGCACCAACTGACAGCTCCACCGTTCAATATAAAGACGTATCCGATTTGCGATTTAGAATCGTTCGGATCAGTGTCAAAGCTTGCATCGACGTAACCATTTAAGACTAGATCTTTGTCACCTCCATAAACGAGAAACATTTCCTTAGTCCAGTGATCCACTCCTGGATTACTTTGGTACCTCCTTGCTAAACTAATAGCAAGGCACACATCAGGTCTAGTACACAACATTGCATACATGATAGGGCCTATGGCTGAAGCATAGGGAACTTCTTTCATTTTCTCTCTATCTTCTGCAGTGGTCGGGCATTGAGTCTGACTCAATTTCACACCTTGTATTACAGGCAAGAACCCTTTCTTTGCTTGATCCATTTTGAACTTTTTCAAAACTTTATCAAGGTATGCACTTTGTGAAAGTCCAATTAAGCGTCTTGATCTATCTCCATAGATCTTGATGCCCAATATATAAGCAGCTTCACTGAGGTCTTTCATTGAAAAACTTTTATTCAAGTATCCTTTTATGCTATCCAGAATTTCTATATCATTTCCAATCAATAATATGTCGTCCACACATAATATTAGAAATGCTACAAAGCTCCCACTCACTTTCTTGTAAATACAGGCTTCTCCAAAAGTCTGTATAAAACCATATGCTTTGATCACACTATCAAAACGTTTATTCCAACTCCGAGAGGCTTGCACCAGTCCATAAATGGATCGCTGGAGCTTGCACACTTTGTTAGCATCCTTTGGATCGACAAAACCTTCTGGTTGCATCATATACAACTCTTCTTCCAGAAATCCATTCAGGAATGCAGTTTTGACATCCATTTGCCAAATTTCATAATCATAAAATGCAACAATTGCTAACATGATTTGGACAGACTTAAGCATCGCTACGGGTGAGAAAGTCTCATCGTAGTCAACCCCTTGAACTTGTCGAAAACCTTTCGCAACAAGTCAAGCTTTGTAGACAGTAACATTACCATCAGCGCTAGTCTTCTTTTTGAAGATCCATTTATTCTCGATGGCTTACCAATCATCCAGCAAGTCAACCAAAGTCCATACTTTGTTCTCATACATGGATCCCATCTCAGATTTCATGGCCTCAAGCCATTTTTTGGAATCTGGGCTCATCATCGCTTCCTCATAGTTCGTAGGTTCGTCATGGTCAAGTAACATGACCTCTAGAATAGGATTACCATACCACTCTAGTGCGGATCTTACTCTGGTTGACCTATGAAGTTTGGTAGTAACTTGATCTGAAGTTTCATGATCAACATCATTAACTTCCTCACTAATTGGTGTAGTCGTGACAGGAAACGGTTTCTGTGATGAACTATTTTCCAATAAGGGAGCAGGTACATTTACCTCATCAAGTTCTACTTTCCTCCCACTCACTTCTTTCGAGAGAAACTCCTTCTCTAGAAAGGATCCATTCTTGGAAACAAAGGTCTTGCCTTCGGATCTGTGGTAGAAGGTGTACCCAACAGTTTCCTTTGGGTATCCTATGAAGACACATTTCTCCGATTTGGTTTCGAGCTTATTAGGTTGAAGCTTTTTCACATAAATATCGCAGCCCCAAACTTTAAGAAACGACAACTTTGGTTTCTTGCCAAACCACAGTTCATAAGGCGTCGTCTCAACGGATTTTGATGGTGCCCTATTTAACGTGAATGTAGCCGTCTCTAAAGCATAACCCCAAAATGATAGCGGTAAATCATTAAGAGACATCATAGATCGCACCATATCTAGTAAATTACGATTACGATGTTCGGACACACCATTACGTTGTGGTGTTCCAGGTGGCGTGAGTTGTGAAACTATTCTGCATTGTTTCAAATGTAGACCAAACTCGTAACTCAAATATTCTCCTCCACAATCAGATCGTAGAAACTTTATTTTCTTGTTACGATGATTTTCAACTTCACTCTGAAATTCTTTGAACTTTTCAAATGTTTCAGACTTATGTTTCATTAAGTAGATATACCCATATCTACTCAAATCATCTGTGAAGGTGAGAAAATAACGATAACGGCCGCGAGCCTCAATATTCATTGGACCACATACATCAGTATGTATGATCTCCAACAAATCAGTTGCTCGCTCCATAGTTCCAGAGAACGGTGTTTTAGTCATCTTTCCCATGAGGCATGGTTCGCAAGTACCAAGTGATTCATAATCAAGTGATTCCAAAAGTCCATCAGTATGGAGTTTCTTCATGTGCTTTACACCAATATGACCTACACGGCAGTGCCACAAATAAGTTGCACTATCATTATCAACTTTGCATCTTTTCGCTTCTGAATATGTGTATCACAACTATCGAGATTCATCAGAAATAGTCCACTCTTTAAGGGTGCATGACCATAAAAGATATTACTCATATAAATAGAACAACCATTATTCTCAGATTTAAATGAATAACCGTCTCGCATCAAACAAGATCCAGATATAATGTTCATGCTCAACGCTGGCACCAAATAACAATTATTTAGGTCTAAAACTAATCCCGAAGGTAGATGTAGATGTAGCGTGCCGACGACGATCACATCGACTTTGGAACCATTTCCCACGCGCATCATCACCTTGTCCTTAGCCAGTGCCCGCTTAATCCGTAGTCCCTATTTCGAGTTGCAAATATTAGCAACAGAACCAGTATCAAATACCCAGGTGCTACTACGAGCTCTGGTAAGGTACACATCAATAACATGTATATCACATATACCTTTGTTCACCTTGCCATCCTTCTTATCCGCCAAATACTTGGGGCAGTTCCGCTTCCAGTGTCTAGTCTGCTTGCAGTAGAAGCACTCAATCTCAAGCTTAGGTCCAGACTTGGGTTTCTTCTCTTGAGCAGCAACTTGTTTGCCGTTCTTCTTGAAGTTCCTCTTCTTCTTCCCTTTGCCCTTTTTCTTTAAACTGGTGGTCTTATTGACCATCAACACTTGATGCTCCGTCTTGATTTCTACCTCTACATCCTTTAGCATTGCGAAGAGCTCGGGAATTGCCTTGCTCATCCCTTGCATATTATAGTTCATCACGAAGCTCTTGTAGCTTGGTGGCAGTGATTGAAGAATTCTGTTAATGACACTATCACCCAGAAGATTAACTCCCAGTTGATTCAAGTGATTGCAATACCCAGACATTTTGAGTATATGTTCACGGACAGAACCATTCTCCTCCATCTTGCAGCTGTAGAACTTATTGGAGACTTCATATCTCTCAATCCGGGCATATTCTCGAAATATTAACTTCAACTCCTGGAACATCTCATATGCTCCATGACTTTCAAAACGTCGTTGAAGTCCCAGTTCTAAGTCGTAATGCATGGCACACTGAACTATCGAGTAGTCATCAACTTTGCTCTGCCAGACGTTCTTAGTCGTCAGTTGCATCTACAGCAGGCCTGGCACCCAGCGGAGCTTCCAGGACGTAATTCTTCTGTGCATCAATGAGGATAATCCTCAAGTTACGGACCCAGTGCGTGTAATTGCTACCATCATCTTTCAACTTTGCTTTCTCAAGGAACGTATTAAAATTTAACGGAACAACAACACAGGCCATCTATCTACAACAAACATAGACAAGCAAAATACTATCAGGTACTAAGTTCATGATAATTTAAGTTCAATTAATCATATTACTTAAGAACTCCCACTTAGATAGACATCCCTCTAATCATCTAAGTGATCACGTGATCCAAATCAACTAAACCATAACCGATCATCACGTGAAATGGAGTAGCTTTCAATGGTGAACATCACTATGTTGATCATATCTACTATATGCTTCATGCTCGACCTTTCGGTCTCAGTGTTCCGAGGCCATATCTGCATATGCTAGGCTCGTCAAGTTTAACCTGAGTATTCTGCGTGTGCAAAACTGGCTTGCACCCGTTGTAGATGGACGTAGAGCTTATCACACCCGATCATCGTGTGGTGTCTGGGCACGACGAACTTTGGCAACGGTGCATACTCAGTGAGAACACTTTTATCTTGAAATTTAGTGAGAGATCATCTTATAATGCTACCGTCAATCAAAGCAAGATAAGATGCATAAAAGATAAACATCACATGCAATCAATATAAGTGATATGATATGGCCATCATCATCTTGTGCTTGTGATCTCCATCTCCGAAGCATCGTCATGATCACCATCGTCACCGGCGTGACTCCTTGATCTCCATCGTAGCATCATTGTCGTCTCGCCAACTATTGCTTCTACGACTATCGCTACCGCTTAGTCATAAAGTAAAGAAGTTACATGGTGATTGCATTGCATACAATAAATCGACAACCATATGGCTCCTGCCAGTTGCCGATAACTCAGTTACAAAACATGATCATGTCATACAATAAAATATAGCATCATGTCTTGACCATATCACATCACAACATCCCCTGCAAAAACAAGTTAGATGTCCTCTACTTTGTTGTTGCAAATTTTACGTGGCTGCTACGGGCTTAGCAAGAACCGTTCTTACCTACGCATCAAAACCACAACGATAGTTCGTCAAGTTAATGCTGTTTTAACCTTCTCAAGGACCGGGCGTAGCCACACTCGATTCAACTAAAGTTGGAGAAACTGACACCCGCCAGCCACATGTGTGCAAAGCACGTCGTTAGAACCAGTTTCGCGTAGGCGTACGCATAATGTCGGTTCGGGCCGCTTCATCCAACAATACCGCCGAACCAAAGTATGACATGCTGGTAAGCAGTATGACTTGTATCGCCCACAACTCACTTGTGTTCTACTCGTGCATATAACATCAACGCATAAAACCAGGCTCCGATGCCACTGTTGGGGAACGTAGTAATTTAAAAAAAATTCCTACGCACATGCAAGATCATGGTGATGCATAGCAACGAGAGGGGAGAGTAGGTCCACGTAGCCTCATAGACCGAAAGCGGAAGCGTTAGCAAAATGCGGTTGATCTAGTCGTACATCTTCATGATCCGACCGATCAAGTACCGAACGCATGGCACCTCTGAGTTCTTGCACACGTTCAGCTCGATGACGTCCCTCGAACTCCGATCCAGCCGAGCTTTGAGGGAGAGTTCCGTCAGCACGACGGCGTGGTGATGATGATGATGTTCTACCGATGCAGGGCTTTGCCTAAGCACCGCTACGATATTATCGAGGTGAACTATGGTGGAGGGGGGCACCGCACACGGCTAAGAGATCTCAAGGATCAATTGTTGTGTCTCTAGGGGGTGCCTCCCTCCCCGTATATAAAGGAGTGGAGGAGGGGGAGGGGTCCGACCACCCTTGGCGCGCCCCATGAGGAGTCCTACTCCCACCAGGAGTAGGACTCCCCCCTTCCTTGTTGGAGTAGGAGAGG